>NW_025091173.1:0-170694 GCF_016509475.1 Prionailurus bengalensis
GGGCCCATGCCAGGAGGCGGCTCAAATGCAGGATTAGGTGTCGAGGCAGGCTTAGGTTTCGGTGGAGGGTCCTGGTTCGGGGTTGGGTTAGGGTTAGGGTTAGGTCCCAGGAGGTTCCAGGCGCTGAACTCACAGCAGGGCAGTGGTCTCCCCGAAGGGGTGAGTTGAGGGCACAAGAGACGGTGCCGGTCAGGTCCCTCTTTGGCTGACAAGACCACACACCTCGATAAGCCTTTGGTCGCGGAGGCCTCCGAAATCCTCTCGGGAGCTGCAGCCGGGCCTGGGAAACGACATGGTGAGCTTCCAGGTTCCTTGCCGAGTCAGCCTGCACCGCTTGTGTTCCCTATGCGCGTGATGCTGTCCGACCTTGGAATTGGGTCCCCATGAGGAGAGAGCCATAGCTAGGGTTAGGGTTCGGTCCAGGGACGACGCCAGGGCCGAAGCGACTCTGGTCTCGTGATCTCCCTCGAGGGCTGAAGTGAGGGGCCATGCCAGAAGGCGGCTCAAATGCAGGATATGGGAATGAGGCAGGCTTAGGTTTCTGTGGAGGGAAACGGTTCGGGTAGGGTTAGGGTTAGGGTTAGGTCCCAGGAGGTTCCAGGCGCCGAACTCACAGCAGGGCAGTGGTCTCCCCGAAGGGCTGAGTTGAGGGCACACGGGACGGTGCCCGTCAGGGTCCCTCCCTGGCTGTCAAGGCCACACACGTCGATAAGCCCCTGGTCGAGGAGGCCTCCGGAATCCTCTCTGGAGCTGCAGCCGGGCCTGGGAAACGACATGGTGAGATTCCAAGTTCCATGCCGAGTCAGCCTGCACCGCTTCTGGACCCCAGGCGCGTGATGCTGTCCGACCTTGTTATTGGGTCCCCATGAGGAGAGAGCCTTAGCTAGGGTTAGGGTTCGGTCCAGGGACGTCGCCAGGGCCGAAGCGACTCCGGTCTCGTGATCTCCCTCGAGGGCTGAAGTGAGGGCCCATGCCAGGAGGCGGCTCAAATGCAGGATTAGGTGTCGAGGCAGGCTTAGGTTTCGGTGGAGGGTCCTGGTTCGGGGTAGGGTTAGGGTTAGGGTTAGGTCCCAGGAGGTTCCAGGCGCTGAACTCACAGCCGGGCAGTGGTCTCCCCGAAGGTCTGAGTTGAGGGCACAAAGGACGGTGTCGGTCAGGATCCCTCTTTGGCTGCCAAGGCCACACACGTCGATTAGCCCCTGGTCGAGGAGGCCTCCGGAATCCTCTCGGGAGCTGCAGCCGGGCCTGGGAAACGACATGGTGAGCTTCCAGGTTCCTTGCCGAGTCAGCCTGCACCGCTTGTGTTCCCTATGCGCGTGATGCTGTCCGACCTTGGAATTGGGTCCCCATGAGGAGAGAGCCTTAGCTAGGGTTAGGGTTCGGTCCAGGGACGACGCCAGGGCCGAAGCGACTCCGGTCTCGTGATCTCCCTCGAGGGCTGAAGTGAGGGCCCATGCCAGAAGCGGCTCAAATGCAGGATAAGGGAACGAGGAAGGCTTACGTTTCGGTGGAGGGTAACGGTTCGGGGTAGGGTTAGGGTTAGGTCCCAGGAGGTTCCAGGCGCCGAACCCACAGCAGGGCAGTGGTCTCCCCGAAGGGCTGTGTTGAGGGCACAAGGGACGGTGCCGGTCAGGGTCCCTCCCTGGCTGTCAAGGCCACACACGTCGATAAGACCCTGGTCGAGGAGGCCTCCAGGAATCCTCTCGGGAGCTGCAGCCGGGCCTGGGAAACGACATAGTGAGCTTCCAGGTTCCTTGCCGAGTCAGCCTGCACCGCTTCTGTTCCCTATGCACGTGATGCTGTCTGACCTTGGAATTGGGTCCCCATGAGGAGAGAGCCTTAGCTAGGGTTAGGGTTCAGTCCAGGGACGATGCCAGGGCCGAAGCGACTCCGCTCTCGTGATCTCCCTCGAGGGCTGAAGTGTGGGCCCATGCCAGAAGGCGGCTCAAATGCAGGATTAGGGATCGAGGCAGGCTTAGGTTTCAGTGGAGGGTAACGGTTCGGGGTAGGGTTAGGGTGAGGGTTAGTTCCCAGGAGGTTCCAGGTGCCGAACCCACAGCAGGGCAGTGGTCTCCCCGAAGGGCTTAGTTGCGGGCACAAAGGACGGTGCCGGTCAGGATACCTCTTTGGCTGCCAAGGCCACACACGTCGATAAGTCCTTGGTCGAGGAGGCCTCCGGAATCCTCTCGGAGCTGCAGCCGGGCCTGGGAAACGACATTGTGAGATTCCAGTTTCCATGGTGAGTCACCCTGCACCGCTTCTGGACCGCAGGCGCGTGATGCTGTCCGACCTTGGAATTGGGTCCACATGAGGAGAGAGCCTTACCTAGGGTTAGGGATCGGTCCAGGGACGTTGCCAGGGCCAAAGCGACTCCGGTCTCGTGATCTCCCTCGAGGGCTGAAGTGAGGGCCCATGCCAGGAGGCGGCTCAAATGCAGGATTAGTTGTCGAGGCAGGGTTAGGTTTCGGTGGAGGGTCCTGGTTCGGGGTAGGGTTATGGTTAGGTTTAGTTCCCAGGAGGTTCCAGGCGCTGAACTCACAGAAGGGCAGTGGTCTACCCGAAGGGGTGAGTTGAGGGCACATGGGATGGTGCCGGTCAGGGTCCCTATTTGGCTGCCAAGAACACACTCGTCAATAAGCCCCTGGTCGAGGAGGCCTCCGGAATCCTCTCGGGAGCTGCAGCCGGGTCTGGGAAACGACATGCTGAGATTCCAAGTTCCATGCCGAGTCAGCCTGCACCGCTTCTGGACCCCAGGTGCTTGATGCTGTCCGACCTTGGAATTGGGTCCACGTGAGGAGAGAGCCTTAGCTAGGGTTAGGGTTCGGTCCAGGGACGTCGCCAGGGCCGAAGCGACTCCGGTCTCGTGATCTCCCTCGAGGGCTGAAGTGAGGGCCCATGCCAGGAGGCGGCTCAAATGCAGGATTAGGTGTCGAGGCAGGCTTAGGTTTCGGTGGAGGGTCCTGGTTCGGGGTTGGGTTAGGGTTAGGGTTAGGTCCCAGGAGGTTCCAGGCGCTGAACTCACAGCAGGGCAGTGGTCTCCCCGAAGGGGTGAGTTGAGGGCACAAGAGACGGTGCCGGTCAGGTCCCTCTTTGGCTGACAAGACCACACACCTCGATAAGCCTTTGGTCGCGGAGGCCTCCGAAATCCTCTCGGGAGCTGCAGCCGGGCCTGGGAAACGACATGGTGAGCTTCCAGGTTCCTTGCCGAGTCAGCCTGCACCGCTTGTGTTCCCTATGCGCGTGATGCTGTCCGACCTTGGAATTGGGTCCCCATGAGGAGAGAGCCATAGCTAGGGTTAGGGTTCGGTCCAGGGACGACGCCAGGGCCGAAGCGACTCTGGTCTCGTGATCTCCCTCGAGGGCTGAAGTGAGGGGCCATGCCAGAAGGCGGCTCAAATGCAGGATATGGGAATGAGGCAGGCTTAGGTTTCTGTGGAGGGAAACGGTTCGGGTAGGGTTAGGGTTAGGGTTAGGTCCCAGGAGGTTCCAGGCGCCGAACTCACAGCAGGGCAGTGGTCTCCCCGAAGGGCTGAGTTGAGGGCACACGGGACGGTGCCCGTCAGGGTCCCTCCCTGGCTGTCAAGGCCACACACGTCGATAAGCCCCTGGTCGAGGAGGCCTCCGGAATCCTCTCTGGAGCTGCAGCCGGGCCTGGGAAACGACATGGTGAGATTCCAAGTTCCATGCCGAGTCAGCCTGCACCGCTTCTGGACCCCAGGCGCGTGATGCTGTCCGACCTTGTTATTGGGTCCCCATGAGGAGAGAGCCTTAGCTAGGGTTAGGGTTCGGTCCAGGGACGTCGCCAGGGCCGAAGCGACTCCGGTCTCGTGATCTCCCTCGAGGGCTGAAGTGAGGGCCCATGCCAGGAGGCGGCTCAAATGCAGGATTAGGTGTCGAGGCAGGCTTAGGTTTCGGTGGAGGGTCCTGGTTCGGGGTAGGGTTAGGGTTAGGGTTAGGTCCCAGGAGGTTCCAGGCGCTGAACTCACAGCCGGGCAGTGGTCTCCCCGAAGGTCTGAGTTGAGGGCACAAAGGACGGTGTCGGTCAGGATCCCTCTTTGGCTGCCAAGGCCACACACGTCGATTAGCCCCTGGTCGAGGAGGCCTCCGGAATCCTCTCGGGAGCTGCAGCCGGGCCTGGGAAACGACATGGTGAGCTTCCAGGTTCCTTGCCGAGTCAGCCTGCACCGCTTGTGTTCCCTATGCGCGTGATGCTGTCCGACCTTGGAATTGGGTCCCCATGAGGAGAGAGCCTTAGCTAGGGTTAGGGTTCGGTCCAGGGACGACGCCAGGGCCGAAGCGACTCCGGTCTCGTGATCTCCCTCGAGGGCTGAAGTGAGGGCCCATGCCAGAAGCGGCTCAAATGCAGGATAAGGGAACGAGGAAGGCTTACGTTTCGGTGGAGGGTAACGGTTCGGGGTAGGGTTAGGGTTAGGTCCCAGGAGGTTCCAGGCGCCGAACCCACAGCAGGGCAGTGGTCTCCCCGAAGGGCTGTGTTGAGGGCACAAGGGACGGTGCCGGTCAGGGTCCCTCCCTGGCTGTCAAGGCCACACACGTCGATAAGACCCTGGTCGAGGAGGCCTCCAGGAATCCTCTCGGGAGCTGCAGCCGGGCCTGGGAAACGACATAGTGAGCTTCCAGGTTCCTTGCCGAGTCAGCCTGCACCGCTTCTGTTCCCTATGCACGTGATGCTGTCTGACCTTGGAATTGGGTCCCCATGAGGAGAGAGCCTTAGCTAGGGTTAGGGTTCAGTCCAGGGACGATGCCAGGGCCGAAGCGACTCCGCTCTCGTGATCTCCCTCGAGGGCTGAAGTGTGGGCCCATGCCAGAAGGCGGCTCAAATGCAGGATTAGGGATCGAGGCAGGCTTAGGTTTCAGTGGAGGGTAACGGTTCGGGGTAGGGTTAGGGTGAGGGTTAGTTCCCAGGAGGTTCCAGGTGCCGAACCCACAGCAGGGCAGTGGTCTCCCCGAAGGGCTTAGTTGCGGGCACAAAGGACGGTGCCGGTCAGGATACCTCTTTGGCTGCCAAGGCCACACACGTCGATAAGTCCTTGGTCGAGGAGGCCTCCGGAATCCTCTCGGAGCTGCAGCCGGGCCTGGGAAACGACATTGTGAGATTCCAGTTTCCATGGTGAGTCACCCTGCACCGCTTCTGGACCGCAGGCGCGTGATGCTGTCCGACCTTGGAATTGGGTCCACATGAGGAGAGAGCCTTACCTAGGGTTAGGGATCGGTCCAGGGACGTTGCCAGGGCCAAAGCGACTCCGGTCTCGTGATCTCCCTCGAGGGCTGAAGTGAGGGCCCATGCCAGGAGGCGGCTCAAATGCAGGATTAGTTGTCGAGGCAGGGTTAGGTTTCGGTGGAGGGTCCTGGTTCGGGGTAGGGTTATGGTTAGGTTTAGTTCCCAGGAGGTTCCAGGCGCTGAACTCACAGAAGGGCAGTGGTCTACCCGAAGGGGTGAGTTGAGGGCACATGGGATGGTGCCGGTCAGGGTCCCTATTTGGCTGCCAAGAACACACTCGTCAATAAGCCCCTGGTCGAGGAGGCCTCCGGAATCCTCTCGGGAGCTGCAGCCGGGTCTGGGAAACGACATGCTGAGATTCCAAGTTCCATGCCGAGTCAGCCTGCACCGCTTCTGGACCCCAGGTGCTTGATGCTGTCCGACCTTGGAATTGGGTCCACGTGAGGAGAGAGCCTTAGCTAGGGTTAGGGTTCGGTCCAGGGACGTCGCCAGGGCCGAAGCGACTCCGGTCTCGTGATCTCCCTCGAGGGCTGAAGTGAGGGCCCATGCCAGGAGGCGGCTCAAATGCAGGATTAGGTGTCGAGGCAGGCTTAGGTTTCGGTGGAGGGTCCTGGTTCGGGGTTGGGTTAGGGTTAGGGTTAGGTCCCAGGAGGTTCCAGGCGCTGAACTCACAGCAGGGCAGTGGTCTCCCCGAAGGGGTGAGTTGAGGGCACAAGAGACGGTGCCGGTCAGGTCCCTCTTTGGCTGACAAGACCACACACCTCGATAAGCCTTTGGTCGCGGAGGCCTCCGAAATCCTCTCGGGAGCTGCAGCCGGGCCTGGGAAACGACATGGTGAGCTTCCAGGTTCCTTGCCGAGTCAGCCTGCACCGCTTGTGTTCCCTATGCGCGTGATGCTGTCCGACCTTGGAATTGGGTCCCCATGAGGAGAGAGCCATAGCTAGGGTTAGGGTTCGGTCCAGGGACGACGCCAGGGCCGAAGCGACTCTGGTCTCGTGATCTCCCTCGAGGGCTGAAGTGAGGGGCCATGCCAGAAGGCGGCTCAAATGCAGGATATGGGAATGAGGCAGGCTTAGGTTTCTGTGGAGGGAAACGGTTCGGGTAGGGTTAGGGTTAGGGTTAGGTCCCAGGAGGTTCCAGGCGCCGAACTCACAGCAGGGCAGTGGTCTCCCCGAAGGGCTGAGTTGAGGGCACACGGGACGGTGCCCGTCAGGGTCCCTCCCTGGCTGTCAAGGCCACACACGTCGATAAGCCCCTGGTCGAGGAGGCCTCCGGAATCCTCTCTGGAGCTGCAGCCGGGCCTGGGAAACGACATGGTGAGATTCCAAGTTCCATGCCGAGTCAGCCTGCACCGCTTCTGGACCCCAGGCGCGTGATGCTGTCCGACCTTGTTATTGGGTCCCCATGAGGAGAGAGCCTTAGCTAGGGTTAGGGTTCGGTCCAGGGACGTCGCCAGGGCCGAAGCGACTCCGGTCTCGTGATCTCCCTCGAGGGCTGAAGTGAGGGCCCATGCCAGGAGGCGGCTCAAATGCAGGATTAGGTGTCGAGGCAGGCTTAGGTTTCGGTGGAGGGTCCTGGTTCGGGGTAGGGTTAGGGTTAGGGTTAGGTCCCAGGAGGTTCCAGGCGCTGAACTCACAGCCGGGCAGTGGTCTCCCCGAAGGTCTGAGTTGAGGGCACAAAGGACGGTGTCGGTCAGGATCCCTCTTTGGCTGCCAAGGCCACACACGTCGATTAGCCCCTGGTCGAGGAGGCCTCCGGAATCCTCTCGGGAGCTGCAGCCGGGCCTGGGAAACGACATGGTGAGCTTCCAGGTTCCTTGCCGAGTCAGCCTGCACCGCTTGTGTTCCCTATGCGCGTGATGCTGTCCGACCTTGGAATTGGGTCCCCATGAGGAGAGAGCCTTAGCTAGGGTTAGGGTTCGGTCCAGGGACGACGCCAGGGCCGAAGCGACTCCGGTCTCGTGATCTCCCTCGAGGGCTGAAGTGAGGGCCCATGCCAGAAGCGGCTCAAATGCAGGATAAGGGAACGAGGAAGGCTTACGTTTCGGTGGAGGGTAACGGTTCGGGGTAGGGTTAGGGTTAGGTCCCAGGAGGTTCCAGGCGCCGAACCCACAGCAGGGCAGTGGTCTCCCCGAAGGGCTGTGTTGAGGGCACAAGGGACGGTGCCGGTCAGGGTCCCTCCCTGGCTGTCAAGGCCACACACGTCGATAAGACCCTGGTCGAGGAGGCCTCCAGGAATCCTCTCGGGAGCTGCAGCCGGGCCTGGGAAACGACATAGTGAGCTTCCAGGTTCCTTGCCGAGTCAGCCTGCACCGCTTCTGTTCCCTATGCACGTGATGCTGTCTGACCTTGGAATTGGGTCCCCATGAGGAGAGAGCCTTAGCTAGGGTTAGGGTTCAGTCCAGGGACGATGCCAGGGCCGAAGCGACTCCGCTCTCGTGATCTCCCTCGAGGGCTGAAGTGTGGGCCCATGCCAGAAGGCGGCTCAAATGCAGGATTAGGGATCGAGGCAGGCTTAGGTTTCAGTGGAGGGTAACGGTTCGGGGTAGGGTTAGGGTGAGGGTTAGTTCCCAGGAGGTTCCAGGTGCCGAACCCACAGCAGGGCAGTGGTCTCCCCGAAGGGCTTAGTTGCGGGCACAAAGGACGGTGCCGGTCAGGATACCTCTTTGGCTGCCAAGGCCACACACGTCGATAAGTCCTTGGTCGAGGAGGCCTCCGGAATCCTCTCGGAGCTGCAGCCGGGCCTGGGAAACGACATTGTGAGATTCCAGTTTCCATGGTGAGTCACCCTGCACCGCTTCTGGACCGCAGGCGCGTGATGCTGTCCGACCTTGGAATTGGGTCCACATGAGGAGAGAGCCTTACCTAGGGTTAGGGATCGGTCCAGGGACGTTGCCAGGGCCAAAGCGACTCCGGTCTCGTGATCTCCCTCGAGGGCTGAAGTGAGGGCCCATGCCAGGAGGCGGCTCAAATGCAGGATTAGTTGTCGAGGCAGGGTTAGGTTTCGGTGGAGGGTCCTGGTTCGGGGTAGGGTTATGGTTAGGTTTAGTTCCCAGGAGGTTCCAGGCGCTGAACTCACAGAAGGGCAGTGGTCTACCCGAAGGGGTGAGTTGAGGGCACATGGGATGGTGCCGGTCAGGGTCCCTATTTGGCTGCCAAGAACACACTCGTCAATAAGCCCCTGGTCGAGGAGGCCTCCGGAATCCTCTCGGGAGCTGCAGCCGGGTCTGGGAAACGACATGCTGAGATTCCAAGTTCCATGCCGAGTCAGCCTGCACCGCTTCTGGACCCCAGGTGCTTGATGCTGTCCGACCTTGGAATTGGGTCCCCATGAGGAGAGAGCCTTAGCTAGGGTTAGGGTTCGGTCCAGGGACGTCGCCAGGGCCGAAGCGACTCCGGTCTCGTGATCTCCCTCGAGGGCTGAAGTGAGGGCCCATGCCAGGAGGCGGCTCAAATGCAGGATTAGGTGTCGAGGCAGGCTTAGGTTTCGGTGGAGGGTCCTGGTTCGGGGTTGGGTTAGGGTTAGGGTTAGGTCCCAGGAGGTTCCAGGCGCCGAACTCACAGCAGGGCAGTGGTCTCCCCGAAGGGCTGAGTTGAGGGCACAAGGGACGGTGCCGGTCAGGGTCCCTCTTTGGCTGTCAAGGCCACACACGTCGATAAGCCCCTGGTCGAGGAGGCCTCCGAAATCCTCTCGGGAGCTGCAGCCGGGCCTGGGAAACGACATGGTGAGCTTCCAGGTTCCTTGCCGAGTCAGCCTGCACCGCTTCTGTTCCCTATGCGCGTGATGCTGTCCGACCTTGGAATTGGGTCCCCATGAGGAGAGAGCCTTAGCTAGGGTTAGGGTTCGGTCCAGGGACGATGCCAGGGCCGAAGCGACTCCGCTCTCGTGATCTCCCTCGAGGGCTGAAGTGTGGGCCCATGCCAGAAGGCGGCTCAAATGCAGGATTAGGGATCGAGGCAGGCTTAGGTTTCAGTGGAGGGTAACGGTTCGGGGTAGGGTTAGGGTGAGGGTTAGTTCCCAGGAGGTTCCAGGTGCCGAACCCACAGCAGGGCAGTGGTCTCCCCGAAGGGCTTAGTTGCGGGCACAAAGGACGGTGCCGGTCAGGATACCTCTTTGGCTGCCAAGGCCACACACGTCGATAAGTCCTTGGTCGAGGAGGCCTCCGGAATCCTCTCGGAGCTGCAGCCGGGCCTGGGAAACGACATTGTGAGATTCCAGTTTCCATGGTGAGTCACCCTGCACCGCTTCTGGACCGCAGGCGCGTGATGCTGTCCGACCTTGGAATTGGGTCCACATGAGGAGAGAGCCTTACCTAGGGTTAGGGATCGGTCCAGGGACGTTGCCAGGGCCAAAGCGACTCCGGTCTCGTGATCTCCCTCGAGGGCTGAAGTGAGGGCCCATGCCAGGAGGCGGCTCAAATGCAGGATTAGTTGTCGAGGCAGGGTTAGGTTTCGGTGGAGGGTCCTGGTTCGGGGTAGGGTTATGGTTAGGTTTAGTTCCCAGGAGGTTCCAGGCGCTGAACTCACAGAAGGGCAGTGGTCTACCCGAAGGGGTGAGTTGAGGGCACATGGGATGGTGCCGGTCAGGGTCCCTATTTGGCTGCCAAGAACACACTCGTCAATAAGCCCCTGGTCGAGGAGGCCTCCGGAATCCTCTCGGGAGCTGCAGCCGGGTCTGGGAAACGACATGCTGAGATTCCAAGTTCCATGCCGAGTCAGCCTGCACCGCTTCTGGACCCCAGGTGCTTGATGCTGTCCGACCTTGGAATTGGGTCCACGTGAGGAGAGAGCCTTAGCTAGGGTTAGGGTTCGGTCCAGGGACGTCGCCAGGGCCGAAGCGACTCCGGTCTCGTGATCTCCCTCGAGGGCTGAAGTGAGGGCCCATGCCAGGAGGCGGCTCAAATGCAGGATTAGGTGTCGAGGCAGGCTTAGGTTTCGGTGGAGGGTCCTGGTTCGGGGTTGGGTTAGGGTTAGGGTTAGGTCCCAGGAGGTTCCAGGCGCTGAACTCACAGCAGGGCAGTGGTCTCCCCGAAGGGGTGAGTTGAGGGCACAAGAGACGGTGCCGGTCAGGTCCCTCTTTGGCTGACAAGACCACACACCTCGATAAGCCTTTGGTCGCGGAGGCCTCCGAAATCCTCTCGGGAGCTGCAGCCGGGCCTGGGAAACGACATGGTGAGCTTCCAGGTTCCTTGCCGAGTCAGCCTGCACCGCTTGTGTTCCCTATGCGCGTGATGCTGTCCGACCTTGGAATTGGGTCCCCATGAGGAGAGAGCCATAGCTAGGGTTAGGGTTCGGTCCAGGGACGACGCCAGGGCCGAAGCGACTCTGGTCTCGTGATCTCCCTCGAGGGCTGAAGTGAGGGGCCATGCCAGAAGGCGGCTCAAATGCAGGATATGGGAATGAGGCAGGCTTAGGTTTCTGTGGAGGGAAACGGTTCGGGTAGGGTTAGGGTTAGGGTTAGGTCCCAGGAGGTTCCAGGCGCCGAACTCACAGCAGGGCAGTGGTCTCCCCGAAGGGCTGAGTTGAGGGCACACGGGACGGTGCCCGTCAGGGTCCCTCCCTGGCTGTCAAGGCCACACACGTCGATAAGCCCCTGGTCGAGGAGGCCTCCGGAATCCTCTCTGGAGCTGCAGCCGGGCCTGGGAAACGACATGGTGAGATTCCAAGTTCCATGCCGAGTCAGCCTGCACCGCTTCTGGACCCCAGGCGCGTGATGCTGTCCGACCTTGTTATTGGGTCCCCATGAGGAGAGAGCCTTAGCTAGGGTTAGGGTTCGGTCCAGGGACGTCGCCAGGGCCGAAGCGACTCCGGTCTCGTGATCTCCCTCGAGGGCTGAAGTGAGGGCCCATGCCAGGAGGCGGCTCAAATGCAGGATTAGGTGTCGAGGCAGGCTTAGGTTTCGGTGGAGGGTCCTGGTTCGGGGTAGGGTTAGGGTTAGGGTTAGGTCCCAGGAGGTTCCAGGCGCTGAACTCACAGCCGGGCAGTGGTCTCCCCGAAGGTCTGAGTTGAGGGCACAAAGGACGGTGTCGGTCAGGATCCCTCTTTGGCTGCCAAGGCCACACACGTCGATTAGCCCCTGGTCGAGGAGGCCTCCGGAATCCTCTCGGGAGCTGCAGCCGGGCCTGGGAAACGACATGGTGAGCTTCCAGGTTCCTTGCCGAGTCAGCCTGCACCGCTTGTGTTCCCTATGCGCGTGATGCTGTCCGACCTTGGAATTGGGTCCCCATGAGGAGAGAGCCTTAGCTAGGGTTAGGGTTCGGTCCAGGGACGACGCCAGGGCCGAAGCGACTCCGGTCTCGTGATCTCCCTCGAGGGCTGAAGTGAGGGCCCATGCCAGAAGCGGCTCAAATGCAGGATAAGGGAACGAGGAAGGCTTACGTTTCGGTGGAGGGTAACGGTTCGGGGTAGGGTTAGGGTTAGGTCCCAGGAGGTTCCAGGCGCCGAACCCACAGCAGGGCAGTGGTCTCCCCGAAGGGCTGTGTTGAGGGCACAAGGGACGGTGCCGGTCAGGGTCCCTCCCTGGCTGTCAAGGCCACACACGTCGATAAGACCCTGGTCGAGGAGGCCTCCAGGAATCCTCTCGGGAGCTGCAGCCGGGCCTGGGAAACGACATAGTGAGCTTCCAGGTTCCTTGCCGAGTCAGCCTGCACCGCTTCTGTTCCCTATGCACGTGATGCTGTCTGACCTTGGAATTGGGTCCCCATGAGGAGAGAGCCTTAGCTAGGGTTAGGGTTCAGTCCAGGGACGATGCCAGGGCCGAAGCGACTCCGCTCTCGTGATCTCCCTCGAGGGCTGAAGTGTGGGCCCATGCCAGAAGGCGGCTCAAATGCAGGATTAGGGATCGAGGCAGGCTTAGGTTTCAGTGGAGGGTAACGGTTCGGGGTAGGGTTAGGGTGAGGGTTAGTTCCCAGGAGGTTCCAGGTGCCGAACCCACAGCAGGGCAGTGGTCTCCCCGAAGGGCTTAGTTGCGGGCACAAAGGACGGTGCCGGTCAGGATACCTCTTTGGCTGCCAAGGCCACACACGTCGATAAGTCCTTGGTCGAGGAGGCCTCCGGAATCCTCTCGGAGCTGCAGCCGGGCCTGGGAAACGACATTGTGAGATTCCAGTTTCCATGGTGAGTCACCCTGCACCGCTTCTGGACCGCAGGCGCGTGATGCTGTCCGACCTTGGAATTGGGTCCACATGAGGAGAGAGCCTTACCTAGGGTTAGGGATCGGTCCAGGGACGTTGCCAGGGCCAAAGCGACTCCGGTCTCGTGATCTCCCTCGAGGGCTGAAGTGAGGGCCCATGCCAGGAGGCGGCTCAAATGCAGGATTAGTTGTCGAGGCAGGGTTAGGTTTCGGTGGAGGGTCCTGGTTCGGGGTAGGGTTATGGTTAGGTTTAGTTCCCAGGAGGTTCCAGGCGCTGAACTCACAGAAGGGCAGTGGTCTACCCGAAGGGGTGAGTTGAGGGCACATGGGATGGTGCCGGTCAGGGTCCCTATTTGGCTGCCAAGAACACACTCGTCAATAAGCCCCTGGTCGAGGAGGCCTCCGGAATCCTCTCGGGAGCTGCAGCCGGGTCTGGGAAACGACATGCTGAGATTCCAAGTTCCATGCCGAGTCAGCCTGCACCGCTTCTGGACCCCAGGTGCTTGATGCTGTCCGACCTTGGAATTGGGTCCACGTGAGGAGAGAGCCTTAGCTAGGGTTAGGGTTCGGTCCAGGGACGTCGCCAGGGCCGAAGCGACTCCGGTCTCGTGATCTCCCTCGAGGGCTGAAGTGAGGGCCCATGCCAGGAGGCGGCTCAAATGCAGGATTAGGTGTCGAGGCAGGCTTAGGTTTCGGTGGAGGGTCCTGGTTCGGGGTTGGGTTAGGGTTAGGGTTAGGTCCCAGGAGGTTCCAGGCGCTGAACTCACAGCAGGGCAGTGGTCTCCCCGAAGGGGTGAGTTGAGGGCACAAGAGACGGTGCCGGTCAGGTCCCTCTTTGGCTGACAAGACCACACACCTCGATAAGCCTTTGGTCGCGGAGGCCTCCGAAATCCTCTCGGGAGCTGCAGCCGGGCCTGGGAAACGACATGGTGAGCTTCCAGGTTCCTTGCCGAGTCAGCCTGCACCGCTTGTGTTCCCTATGCGCGTGATGCTGTCCGACCTTGGAATTGGGTCCCCATGAGGAGAGAGCCATAGCTAGGGTTAGGGTTCGGTCCAGGGACGACGCCAGGGCCGAAGCGACTCTGGTCTCGTGATCTCCCTCGAGGGCTGAAGTGAGGGGCCATGCCAGAAGGCGGCTCAAATGCAGGATATGGGAATGAGGCAGGCTTAGGTTTCTGTGGAGGGAAACGGTTCGGGTAGGGTTAGGGTTAGGGTTAGGTCCCAGGAGGTTCCAGGCGCCGAACTCACAGCAGGGCAGTGGTCTCCCCGAAGGGCTGAGTTGAGGGCACACGGGACGGTGCCCGTCAGGGTCCCTCCCTGGCTGTCAAGGCCACACACGTCGATAAGCCCCTGGTCGAGGAGGCCTCCGGAATCCTCTCTGGAGCTGCAGCCGGGCCTGGGAAACGACATGGTGAGATTCCAAGTTCCATGCCGAGTCAGCCTGCACCGCTTCTGGACCCCAGGCGCGTGATGCTGTCCGACCTTGTTATTGGGTCCCCATGAGGAGAGAGCCTTAGCTAGGGTTAGGGTTCGGTCCAGGGACGTCGCCAGGGCCGAAGCGACTCCGGTCTCGTGATCTCCCTCGAGGGCTGAAGTGAGGGCCCATGCCAGGAGGCGGCTCAAATGCAGGATTAGGTGTCGAGGCAGGCTTAGGTTTCGGTGGAGGGTCCTGGTTCGGGGTAGGGTTAGGGTTAGGGTTAGGTCCCAGGAGGTTCCAGGCGCTGAACTCACAGCCGGGCAGTGGTCTCCCCGAAGGTCTGAGTTGAGGGCACAAAGGACGGTGTCGGTCAGGATCCCTCTTTGGCTGCCAAGGCCACACACGTCGATTAGCCCCTGGTCGAGGAGGCCTCCGGAATCCTCTCGGGAGCTGCAGCCGGGCCTGGGAAACGACATGGTGAGCTTCCAGGTTCCTTGCCGAGTCAGCCTGCACCGCTTGTGTTCCCTATGCGCGTGATGCTGTCCGACCTTGGAATTGGGTCCCCATGAGGAGAGAGCCTTAGCTAGGGTTAGGGTTCGGTCCAGGGACGACGCCAGGGCCGAAGCGACTCCGGTCTCGTGATCTCCCTCGAGGGCTGAAGTGAGGGCCCATGCCAGAAGCGGCTCAAATGCAGGATAAGGGAACGAGGAAGGCTTACGTTTCGGTGGAGGGTAACGGTTCGGGGTAGGGTTAGGGTTAGGTCCCAGGAGGTTCCAGGCGCCGAACCCACAGCAGGGCAGTGGTCTCCCCGAAGGGCTGTGTTGAGGGCACAAGGGACGGTGCCGGTCAGGGTCCCTCCCTGGCTGTCAAGGCCACACACGTCGATAAGACCCTGGTCGAGGAGGCCTCCAGGAATCCTCTCGGGAGCTGCAGCCGGGCCTGGGAAACGACATAGTGAGCTTCCAGGTTCCTTGCCGAGTCAGCCTGCACCGCTTCTGTTCCCTATGCACGTGATGCTGTCTGACCTTGGAATTGGGTCCCCATGAGGAGAGAGCCTTAGCTAGGGTTAGGGTTCAGTCCAGGGACGATGCCAGGGCCGAAGCGACTCCGCTCTCGTGATCTCCCTCGAGGGCTGAAGTGTGGGCCCATGCCAGAAGGCGGCTCAAATGCAGGATTAGGGATCGAGGCAGGCTTAGGTTTCAGTGGAGGGTAACGGTTCGGGGTAGGGTTAGGGTGAGGGTTAGTTCCCAGGAGGTTCCAGGTGCCGAACCCACAGCAGGGCAGTGGTCTCCCCGAAGGGCTTAGTTGCGGGCACAAAGGACGGTGCCGGTCAGGATACCTCTTTGGCTGCCAAGGCCACACACGTCGATAAGTCCTTGGTCGAGGAGGCCTCCGGAATCCTCTCGGAGCTGCAGCCGGGCCTGGGAAACGACATTGTGAGATTCCAGTTTCCATGGTGAGTCACCCTGCACCGCTTCTGGACCGCAGGCGCGTGATGCTGTCCGACCTTGGAATTGGGTCCACATGAGGAGAGAGCCTTACCTAGGGTTAGGGATCGGTCCAGGGACGTTGCCAGGGCCAAAGCGACTCCGGTCTCGTGATCTCCCTCGAGGGCTGAAGTGAGGGCCCATGCCAGGAGGCGGCTCAAATGCAGGATTAGTTGTCGAGGCAGGGTTAGGTTTCGGTGGAGGGTCCTGGTTCGGGGTAGGGTTATGGTTAGGTTTAGTTCCCAGGAGGTTCCAGGCGCTGAACTCACAGAAGGGCAGTGGTCTACCCGAAGGGGTGAGTTGAGGGCACATGGGATGGTGCCGGTCAGGGTCCCTATTTGGCTGCCAAGAACACACTCGTCAATAAGCCCCTGGTCGAGGAGGCCTCCGGAATCCTCTCGGGAGCTGCAGCCGGGTCTGGGAAACGACATGCTGAGATTCCAAGTTCCATGCCGAGTCAGCCTGCACCGCTTCTGGACCCCAGGTGCTTGATGCTGTCCGACCTTGGAATTGGGTCCACGTGAGGAGAGAGCCTTAGCTAGGGTTAGGGTTCGGTCCAGGGACGTCGCCAGGGCCGAAGCGACTCCGGTCTCGTGATCTCCCTCGAGGGCTGAAGTGAGGGCCCATGCCAGGAGGCGGCTCAAATGCAGGATTAGGTGTCGAGGCAGGCTTAGGTTTCGGTGGAGGGTCCTGGTTCGGGGTTGGGTTAGGGTTAGGGTTAGGTCCCAGGAGGTTCCAGGCGCTGAACTCACAGCAGGGCAGTGGTCTCCCCGAAGGGGTGAGTTGAGGGCACAAGAGACGGTGCCGGTCAGGTCCCTCTTTGGCTGACAAGACCACACACCTCGATAAGCCTTTGGTCGCGGAGGCCTCCGAAATCCTCTCGGGAGCTGCAGCCGGGCCTGGGAAACGACATGGTGAGCTTCCAGGTTCCTTGCCGAGTCAGCCTGCACCGCTTGTGTTCCCTATGCGCGTGATGCTGTCCGACCTTGGAATTGGGTCCCCATGAGGAGAGAGCCATAGCTAGGGTTAGGGTTCGGTCCAGGGACGACGCCAGGGCCGAAGCGACTCTGGTCTCGTGATCTCCCTCGAGGGCTGAAGTGAGGGGCCATGCCAGAAGGCGGCTCAAATGCAGGATATGGGAATGAGGCAGGCTTAGGTTTCTGTGGAGGGAAACGGTTCGGGTAGGGTTAGGGTTAGGGTTAGGTCCCAGGAGGTTCCAGGCGCCGAACTCACAGCAGGGCAGTGGTCTCCCCGAAGGGCTGAGTTGAGGGCACACGGGACGGTGCCCGTCAGGGTCCCTCCCTGGCTGTCAAGGCCACACACGTCGATAAGCCCCTGGTCGAGGAGGCCTCCGGAATCCTCTCTGGAGCTGCAGCCGGGCCTGGGAAACGACATGGTGAGATTCCAAGTTCCATGCCGAGTCAGCCTGCACCGCTTCTGGACCCCAGGCGCGTGATGCTGTCCGACCTTGTTATTGGGTCCCCATGAGGAGAGAGCCTTAGCTAGGGTTAGGGTTCGGTCCAGGGACGTCGCCAGGGCCGAAGCGACTCCGGTCTCGTGATCTCCCTCGAGGGCTGAAGTGAGGGCCCATGCCAGGAGGCGGCTCAAATGCAGGATTAGGTGTCGAGGCAGGCTTAGGTTTCGGTGGAGGGTCCTGGTTCGGGGTAGGGTTAGGGTTAGGGTTAGGTCCCAGGAGGTTCCAGGCGCTGAACTCACAGCCGGGCAGTGGTCTCCCCGAAGGTCTGAGTTGAGGGCACAAAGGACGGTGTCGGTCAGGATCCCTCTTTGGCTGCCAAGGCCACACACGTCGATTAGCCCCTGGTCGAGGAGGCCTCCGGAATCCTCTCGGGAGCTGCAGCCGGGCCTGGGAAACGACATGGTGAGCTTCCAGGTTCCTTGCCGAGTCAGCCTGCACCGCTTGTGTTCCCTATGCGCGTGATGCTGTCCGACCTTGGAATTGGGTCCCCATGAGGAGAGAGCCTTAGCTAGGGTTAGGGTTCGGTCCAGGGACGACGCCAGGGCCGAAGCGACTCCGGTCTCGTGATCTCCCTCGAGGGCTGAAGTGAGGGCCCATGCCAGAAGCGGCTCAAATGCAGGATAAGGGAACGAGGAAGGCTTACGTTTCGGTGGAGGGTAACGGTTCGGGGTAGGGTTAGGGTTAGGTCCCAGGAGGTTCCAGGCGCCGAACCCACAGCAGGGCAGTGGTCTCCCCGAAGGGCTGTGTTGAGGGCACAAGGGACGGTGCCGGTCAGGGTCCCTCCCTGGCTGTCAAGGCCACACACGTCGATAAGACCCTGGTCGAGGAGGCCTCCAGGAATCCTCTCGGGAGCTGCAGCCGGGCCTGGGAAACGACATAGTGAGCTTCCAGGTTCCTTGCCGAGTCAGCCTGCACCGCTTCTGTTCCCTATGCACGTGATGCTGTCTGACCTTGGAATTGGGTCCCCATGAGGAGAGAGCCTTAGCTAGGGTTAGGGTTCAGTCCAGGGACGATGCCAGGGCCGAAGCGACTCCGCTCTCGTGATCTCCCTCGAGGGCTGAAGTGTGGGCCCATGCCAGAAGGCGGCTCAAATGCAGGATTAGGGATCGAGGCAGGCTTAGGTTTCAGTGGAGGGTAACGGTTCGGGGTAGGGTTAGGGTGAGGGTTAGTTCCCAGGAGGTTCCAGGTGCCGAACCCACAGCAGGGCAGTGGTCTCCCCGAAGGGCTTAGTTGCGGGCACAAAGGACGGTGCCGGTCAGGATACCTCTTTGGCTGCCAAGGCCACACACGTCGATAAGTCCTTGGTCGAGGAGGCCTCCGGAATCCTCTCGGAGCTGCAGCCGGGCCTGGGAAACGACATTGTGAGATTCCAGTTTCCATGGTGAGTCACCCTGCACCGCTTCTGGACCGCAGGCGCGTGATGCTGTCCGACCTTGGAATTGGGTCCACATGAGGAGAGAGCCTTACCTAGGGTTAGGGATCGGTCCAGGGACGTTGCCAGGGCCAAAGCGACTCCGGTCTCGTGATCTCCCTCGAGGGCTGAAGTGAGGGCCCATGCCAGGAGGCGGCTCAAATGCAGGATTAGTTGTCGAGGCAGGGTTAGGTTTCGGTGGAGGGTCCTGGTTCGGGGTAGGGTTATGGTTAGGTTTAGTTCCCAGGAGGTTCCAGGCGCTGAACTCACAGAAGGGCAGTGGTCTACCCGAAGGGGTGAGTTGAGGGCACATGGGATGGTGCCGGTCAGGGTCCCTATTTGGCTGCCAAGAACACACTCGTCAATAAGCCCCTGGTCGAGGAGGCCTCCGGAATCCTCTCGGGAGCTGCAGCCGGGTCTGGGAAACGACATGCTGAGATTCCAAGTTCCATGCCGAGTCAGCCTGCACCGCTTCTGGACCCCAGGTGCTTGATGCTGTCCGACCTTGGAATTGGGTCCACGTGAGGAGAGAGCCTTAGCTAGGGTTAGGGTTCGGTCCAGGGACGTCGCCAGGGCCGAAGCGACTCCGGTCTCGTGATCTCCCTCGAGGGCTGAAGTGAGGGCCCATGCCAGGAGGCGGCTCAAATGCAGGATTAGGTGTCGAGGCAGGCTTAGGTTTCGGTGGAGGGTCCTGGTTCGGGGTTGGGTTAGGGTTAGGGTTAGGTCCCAGGAGGTTCCAGGCGCTGAACTCACAGCAGGGCAGTGGTCTCCCCGAAGGGGTGAGTTGAGGGCACAAGAGACGGTGCCGGTCAGGTCCCTCTTTGGCTGACAAGACCACACACCTCGATAAGCCTTTGGTCGCGGAGGCCTCCGAAATCCTCTCGGGAGCTGCAGCCGGGCCTGGGAAACGACATGGTGAGCTTCCAGGTTCCTTGCCGAGTCAGCCTGCACCGCTTGTGTTCCCTATGCGCGTGATGCTGTCCGACCTTGGAATTGGGTCCCCATGAGGAGAGAGCCATAGCTAGGGTTAGGGTTCGGTCCAGGGACGACGCCAGGGCCGAAGCGACTCTGGTCTCGTGATCTCCCTCGAGGGCTGAAGTGAGGGGCCATGCCAGAAGGCGGCTCAAATGCAGGATATGGGAATGAGGCAGGCTTAGGTTTCTGTGGAGGGAAACGGTTCGGGTAGGGTTAGGGTTAGGGTTAGGTCCCAGGAGGTTCCAGGCGCCGAACTCACAGCAGGGCAGTGGTCTCCCCGAAGGGCTGAGTTGAGGGCACACGGGACGGTGCCCGTCAGGGTCCCTCCCTGGCTGTCAAGGCCACACACGTCGATAAGCCCCTGGTCGAGGAGGCCTCCGGAATCCTCTCGGGAGCTGCAGCCGGGCCTGGGAAACGACATGGTGAGCTTCCAGGTTCCTTGCCGAGTCAGCCTGCACCGCTTCTGTTCCCTATGCGCGTGATGCTGTCCGACCTTGGAATTGGGTCCCCATGAGGAGAGAGCCTTAGCTAGGGTTAGGGTTCGGTCCAGGGACGACGCCAGGGCCGAAGCGACTCCGGTCTCGTGATCTCCCTCGAGGGCTGAAGTGAGGGCCCATGCCAGAAGCGGCTCAAATGCAGGATAAGGGAACGAGGAAGGCTTAGGTTTCGGTGGAGGGTAACGGTTCGGGGTAGGGTTAGGGTTAGGTCCCAGGAGGTTCCAGGCGCCGAACCCACAGCAGGGCAGTGGTCTCCCCGAAGGGCTGTGTTGAGGGCACAAGGGACGGTGCCGGTCAGGGTCCCTCCCTGGCTGTCAAGGCCACACACGTCGATAAGACCCTGGTCGAGGAGGCCTCCAGGAATCCTCTCGGGAGCTGCAGCCGGGCCTGGGAAACGACATAGTGAGCTTCCAGGTTCCTTGCCGAGTCAGCCTGCACCGCTTCTGTTCCCTATGCACGTGATGCTGTCTGACCTTGGAATTGGGTCCCCATGAGGAGAGAGCCTTAGCTAGGGTTAGGGTTCAGTCCAGGGACGATGCCAGGGCCGAAGCGACTCCGCTCTCGTGATCTCCCTCGAGGGCTGAAGTGTGGGCCCATGCCAGAAGGCGGCTCAAATGCAGGATTAGGGATCGAGGCAGGCTTAGGTTTCAGTGGAGGGTAACGGTTCGGGGTAGGGTTAGGGTGAGGGTTAGTTCCCAGGAGGTTCCAGGTGCCGAACCCACAGCAGGGCAGTGGTCTCCCCGAAGGGCTTAGTTGCGGGCACAAAGGACGGTGCCGGTCAGGATACCTCTTTGGCTGCCAAGGCCACACACGTCGATAAGTCCTTGGTCGAGGAGGCCTCCGGAATCCTCTCGGAGCTGCAGCCGGGCCTGGGAAACGACATTGTGAGATTCCAGTTTCCATGGTGAGTCACCCTGCACCGCTTCTGGACCGCAGGCGCGTGATGCTGTCCGACCTTGGAATTGGGTCCACATGAGGAGAGAGCCTTACCTAGGGTTAGGGATCGGTCCAGGGACGTTGCCAGGGCCAAAGCGACTCCGGTCTCGTGATCTCCCTCGAGGGCTGAAGTGAGGGCCCATGCCAGGAGGCGGCTCAAATGCAGGATTAGTTGTCGAGGCAGGGTTAGGTTTCGGTGGAGGGTCCTGGTTCGGGGTAGGGTTATGGTTAGGTTTAGTTCCCAGGAGGTTCCAGGCGCTGAACTCACAGAAGGGCAGTGGTCTACCCGAAGGGGTGAGTTGAGGGCACATGGGATGGTGCCGGTCAGGGTCCCTATTTGGCTGCCAAGAACACACTCGTCAATAAGCCCCTGGTCGAGGAGGCCTCCGGAATCCTCTCGGGAGCTGCAGCCGGGTCTGGGAAACGACATGCTGAGATTCCAAGTTCCATGCCGAGTCAGCCTGCACCGCTTCTGGACCCCAGGTGCTTGATGCTGTCCGACCTTGGAATTGGGTCCACGTGAGGAGAGAGCCTTAGCTAGGGTTAGGGTTCGGTCCAGGGACGTCGCCAGGGCCGAAGCGACTCCGGTCTCGTGATCTCCCTCGAGGGCTGAAGTGAGGGCCCATGCCAGGAGGCGGCTCAAATGCAGGATTAGGTGTCGAGGCAGGCTTAGGTTTCGGTGGAGGGTCCTGGTTCGGGGTTGGGTTAGGGTTAGGGTTAGGTCCCAGGAGGTTCCAGGCGCTGAACTCACAGCAGGGCAGTGGTCTCCCCGAAGGGGTGAGTTGAGGGCACAAGAGACGGTGCCGGTCAGGTCCCTCTTTGGCTGACAAGACCACACACCTCGATAAGCCTTTGGTCGCGGAGGCCTCCGAAATCCTCTCGGGAGCTGCAGCCGGGCCTGGGAAACGACATGGTGAGCTTCCAGGTTCCTTGCCGAGTCAGCCTGCACCGCTTGTGTTCCCTATGCGCGTGATGCTGTCCGACCTTGGAATTGGGTCCCCATGAGGAGAGAGCCATAGCTAGGGTTAGGGTTCGGTCCAGGGACGACGCCAGGGCCGAAGCGACTCTGGTCTCGTGATCTCCCTCGAGGGCTGAAGTGAGGGGCCATGCCAGAAGGCGGCTCAAATGCAGGATATGGGAATGAGGCAGGCTTAGGTTTCTGTGGAGGGAAACGGTTCGGGTAGGGTTAGGGTTAGGGTTAGGTCCCAGGAGGTTCCAGGCGCCGAACTCACAGCAGGGCAGTGGTCTCCCCGAAGGGCTGAGTTGAGGGCACACGGGACGGTGCCCGTCAGGGTCCCTCCCTGGCTGTCAAGGCCACACACGTCGATAAGCCCCTGGTCGAGGAGGCCTCCGGAATCCTCTCTGGAGCTGCAGCCGGGCCTGGGAAACGACATGGTGAGATTCCAAGTTCCATGCCGAGTCAGCCTGCACCGCTTCTGGACCCCAGGCGCGTGATGCTGTCCGACCTTGTTATTGGGTCCCCATGAGGAGAGAGCCTTAGCTAGGGTTAGGGTTCGGTCCAGGGACGTCGCCAGGGCCGAAGCGACTCCGGTCTCGTGATCTCCCTCGAGGGCTGAAGTGAGGGCCCATGCCAGGAGGCGGCTCAAATGCAGGATTAGGTGTCGAGGCAGGCTTAGGTTTCGGTGGAGGGTCCTGGTTCGGGGTAGGGTTAGGGTTAGGGTTAGGTCCCAGGAGGTTCCAGGCGCTGAACTCACAGCCGGGCAGTGGTCTCCCCGAAGGTCTGAGTTGAGGGCACAAAGGACGGTGTCGGTCAGGATCCCTCTTTGGCTGCCAAGGCCACACACGTCGATTAGCCCCTGGTCGAGGAGGCCTCCGGAATCCTCTCGGGAGCTGCAGCCGGGCCTGGGAAACGACATGGTGAGCTTCCAGGTTCCTTGCCGAGTCAGCCTGCACCGCTTGTGTTCCCTATGCGCGTGATGCTGTCCGACCTTGGAATTGGGTCCCCATGAGGAGAGAGCCTTAGCTAGGGTTAGGGTTCGGTCCAGGGACGACGCCAGGGCCGAAGCGACTCCGGTCTCGTGATCTCCCTCGAGGGCTGAAGTGAGGGCCCATGCCAGAAGCGGCTCAAATGCAGGATAAGGGAACGAGGAAGGCTTACGTTTCGGTGGAGGGTAACGGTTCGGGGTAGGGTTAGGGTTAGGTCCCAGGAGGTTCCAGGCGCCGAACCCACAGCAGGGCAGTGGTCTCCCCGAAGGGCTGTGTTGAGGGCACAAGGGACGGTGCCGGTCAGGGTCCCTCCCTGGCTGTCAAGGCCACACACGTCGATAAGACCCTGGTCGAGGAGGCCTCCAGGAATCCTCTCGGGAGCTGCAGCCGGGCCTGGGAAACGACATAGTGAGCTTCCAGGTTCCTTGCCGAGTCAGCCTGCACCGCTTCTGTTCCCTATGCACGTGATGCTGTCTGACCTTGGAATTGGGTCCCCATGAGGAGAGAGCCTTAGCTAGGGTTAGGGTTCAGTCCAGGGACGATGCCAGGGCCGAAGCGACTCCGCTCTCGTGATCTCCCTCGAGGGCTGAAGTGTGGGCCCATGCCAGAAGGCGGCTCAAATGCAGGATTAGGGATCGAGGCAGGCTTAGGTTTCAGTGGAGGGTAACGGTTCGGGGTAGGGTTAGGGTGAGGGTTAGTTCCCAGGAGGTTCCAGGTGCCGAACCCACAGCAGGGCAGTGGTCTCCCCGAAGGGCTTAGTTGCGGGCACAAAGGACGGTGCCGGTCAGGATACCTCTTTGGCTGCCAAGGCCACACACGTCGATAAGTCCTTGGTCGAGGAGGCCTCCGGAATCCTCTCGGAGCTGCAGCCGGGCCTGGGAAACGACATTGTGAGATTCCAGTTTCCATGGTGAGTCACCCTGCACCGCTTCTGGACCGCAGGCGCGTGATGCTGTCCGACCTTGGAATTGGGTCCACATGAGGAGAGAGCCTTACCTAGGGTTAGGGATCGGTCCAGGGACGTTGCCAGGGCCAAAGCGACTCCGGTCTCGTGATCTCCCTCGAGGGCTGAAGTGAGGGCCCATGCCAGGAGGCGGCTCAAATGCAGGATTAGTTGTCGAGGCAGGGTTAGGTTTCGGTGGAGGGTCCTGGTTCGGGGTAGGGTTATGGTTAGGTTTAGTTCCCAGGAGGTTCCAGGCGCTGAACTCACAGAAGGGCAGTGGTCTACCCGAAGGGGTGAGTTGAGGGCACATGGGATGGTGCCGGTCAGGGTCCCTATTTGGCTGCCAAGAACACACTCGTCAATAAGCCCCTGGTCGAGGAGGCCTCCGGAATCCTCTCGGGAGCTGCAGCCGGGTCTGGGAAACGACATGCTGAGATTCCAAGTTCCATGCCGAGTCAGCCTGCACCGCTTCTGGACCCCAGGTGCTTGATGCTGTCCGACCTTGGAATTGGGTCCACGTGAGGAGAGAGCCTTAGCTAGGGTTAGGGTTCGGTCCAGGGACGTCGCCAGGGCCGAAGCGACTCCGGTCTCGTGATCTCCCTCGAGGGCTGAAGTGAGGGCCCATGCCAGGAGGCGGCTCAAATGCAGGATTAGGTGTCGAGGCAGGCTTAGGTTTCGGTGGAGGGTCCTGGTTCGGGGTTGGGTTAGGGTTAGGGTTAGGTCCCAGGAGGTTCCAGGCGCTGAACTCACAGCAGGGCAGTGGTCTCCCCGAAGGGGTGAGTTGAGGGCACAAGAGACGGTGCCGGTCAGGTCCCTCTTTGGCTGACAAGACCACACACCTCGATAAGCCTTTGGTCGCGGAGGCCTCCGAAATCCTCTCGGGAGCTGCAGCCGGGCCTGGGAAACGACATGGTGAGCTTCCAGGTTCCTTGCCGAGTCAGCCTGCACCGCTTGTGTTCCCTATGCGCGTGATGCTGTCCGACCTTGGAATTGGGTCCCCATGAGGAGAGAGCCATAGCTAGGGTTAGGGTTCGGTCCAGGGACGACGCCAGGGCCGAAGCGACTCTGGTCTCGTGATCTCCCTCGAGGGCTGAAGTGAGGGGCCATGCCAGAAGGCGGCTCAAATGCAGGATATGGGAATGAGGCAGGCTTAGGTTTCTGTGGAGGGAAACGGTTCGGGTAGGGTTAGGGTTAGGGTTAGGTCCCAGGAGGTTCCAGGCGCCGAACTCACAGCAGGGCAGTGGTCTCCCCGAAGGGCTGAGTTGAGGGCACACGGGACGGTGCCCGTCAGGGTCCCTCCCTGGCTGTCAAGGCCACACACGTCGATAAGCCCCTGGTCGAGGAGGCCTCCGGAATCCTCTCTGGAGCTGCAGCCGGGCCTGGGAAACGACATGGTGAGATTCCAAGTTCCATGCCGAGTCAGCCTGCACCGCTTCTGGACCCCAGGCGCGTGATGCTGTCCGACCTTGGAATTGGGTCCCCATGAGGAGAGAGCCTTAGCTAGGGTTAGGGTTCGGTCCAGGGACGTCGCCAGGGCCGAAGCGACTCCGGTCTCGTGATCTCCCTCGAGGGCTGAAGTGAGGGCCCATGCCAGGAGGCGGCTCAAATGCAGGATTAGGTGTCGAGGCAGGCTTAGGTTTCGGTGGAGGGTCCTGGTTCGGGGTAGGGTTAGGGTTAGGGTTAGGTCCCAGGAGGTTCCAGGCGCTGAACTCACAGCAGGGCAGTGGTCTCCCCGAAGGGCTGAGTTGAGGGCACAAAGGACGGTGCCGGTCAGGATCCCTCTTTGGCTGCCAAGGCCACACACGTCGATAAGCCCCTGGTCGAGGAGGCCTCCGGAATCCTCTCGGGAGCTGCAGCCGGGCCTGGGAAACGACATGGTGAGCTTCCAGGTTCCTTGCCGAGTCAGCCTGCACCGCTTCTGTTCCCTATGCACGTGATGCTGTCTGACCTTGGAATTGGGTCCCCATGAGGAGAGAGCCTTAGCTAGGGTTAGGGTTCAGTCCAGGGACGATGCCAGGGCCGAAGCGACTCCGCTCTCGTGATCTCCCTCGAGGGCTGAAGTGTGGGCCCATGCCAGAAGGCGGCTCAAATGCAGGATTAGGGATCGAGGCAGGCTTAGGTTTCAGTGGAGGGTAACGGTTCGGGGTAGGGTTAGGGTGAGGGTTAGTTCCCAGGAGGTTCCAGGTGCCGAACCCACAGCAGGGCAGTGGTCTCCCCGAAGGGCTTAGTTGCGGGCACAAAGGACGGTGCCGGTCAGGATACCTCTTTGGCTGCCAAGGCCACACACGTCGATAAGTCCTTGGTCGAGGAGGCCTCCGGAATCCTCTCGGAGCTGCAGCCGGGCCTGGGAAACGACATTGTGAGATTCCAGTTTCCATGGTGAGTCACCCTGCACCGCTTCTGGACCGCAGGCGCGTGATGCTGTCCGACCTTGGAATTGGGTCCACATGAGGAGAGAGCCTTACCTAGGGTTAGGGATCGGTCCAGGGACGTTGCCAGGGCCAAAGCGACTCCGGTCTCGTGATCTCCCTCGAGGGCTGAAGTGAGGGCCCATGCCAGGAGGCGGCTCAAATGCAGGATTAGTTGTCGAGGCAGGGTTAGGTTTCGGTGGAGGGTCCTGGTTCGGGGTAGGGTTATGGTTAGGTTTAGTTCCCAGGAGGTTCCAGGCGCTGAACTCACAGAAGGGCAGTGGTCTACCCGAAGGGGTGAGTTGAGGGCACATGGGATGGTGCCGGTCAGGGTCCCTATTTGGCTGCCAAGAACACACTCGTCAATAAGCCCCTGGTCGAGGAGGCCTCCGGAATCCTCTCGGGAGCTGCAGCCGGGTCTGGGAAACGACATGCTGAGATTCCAAGTTCCATGCCGAGTCAGCCTGCACCGCTTCTGGACCCCAGGTGCTTGATGCTGTCCGACCTTGGAATTGGGTCCCCATGAGGAGAGAGCCTTAGCTAGGGTTAGGGTTCGGTCCAGGGACGTCGCCAGGGCCGAAGCGACTCCGGTCTCGTGATCTCCCTCGAGGGCTGAAGTGAGGGCCCATGCCAGGAGGCGGCTCAAATGCAGGATTAGGTGTCGAGGCAGGCTTAGGTTTCGGTGGAGGGTCCTGGTTCGGGGTTGGGTTAGGGTTAGGGTTAGGTCCCAGGAGGTTCCAGGCGCTGAACTCACAGCAGGGCAGTGGTCTCCCCGAAGGGGTGAGTTGAGGGCACAAGAGACGGTGCCGGTCAGGTCCCTCTTTGGCTGACAAGACCACACACCTCGATAAGCCTTTGGTCGCGGAGGCCTCCGAAATCCTCTCGGGAGCTGCAGCCGGGCCTGGGAAACGACATGGTGAGCTTCCAGGTTCCTTGCCGAGTCAGCCTGCACCGCTTGTGTTCCCTATGCGCGTGATGCTGTCCGACCTTGGAATTGGGTCCCCATGAGGAGAGAGCCATAGCTAGGGTTAGGGTTCGGTCCAGGGACGACGCCAGGGCCGAAGCGACTCTGGTCTCGTGATCTCCCTCGAGGGCTGAAGTGAGGGGCCATGCCAGAAGGCGGCTCAAATGCAGGATATGGGAATGAGGCAGGCTTAGGTTTCTGTGGAGGGAAACGGTTCGGGTAGGGTTAGGGTTAGGGTTAGGTCCCAGGAGGTTCCAGGCGCCGAACTCACAGCAGGGCAGTGGTCTCCCCGAAGGGCTGAGTTGAGGGCACACGGGACGGTGCCCGTCAGGGTCCCTCCCTGGCTGTCAAGGCCACACACGTCGATAAGCCCCTGGTCGAGGAGGCCTCCGGAATCCTCTCTGGAGCTGCAGCCGGGCCTGGGAAACGACATGGTGAGATTCCAAGTTCCATGCCGAGTCAGCCTGCACCGCTTCTGGACCCCAGGCGCGTGATGCTGTCCGACCTTGTTATTGGGTCCCCATGAGGAGAGAGCCTTAGCTAGGGTTAGGGTTCGGTCCAGGGACGTCGCCAGGGCCGAAGCGACTCCGGTCTCGTGATCTCCCTCGAGGGCTGAAGTGAGGGCCCATGCCAGGAGGCGGCTCAAATGCAGGATTAGGTGTCGAGGCAGGCTTAGGTTTCGGTGGAGGGTCCTGGTTCGGGGTAGGGTTAGGGTTAGGGTTAGGTCCCAGGAGGTTCCAGGCGCTGAACTCACAGCCGGGCAGTGGTCTCCCCGAAGGTCTGAGTTGAGGGCACAAAGGACGGTGTCGGTCAGGATCCCTCTTTGGCTGCCAAGGCCACACACGTCGATAAGCCCCTGGTCGAGGAGGCCTCCGGAATCCTCTCGGGAGCTGCAGCCGGGCCTGGGAAACGACATGGTGAGCTTCCAGGTTCCTTGCCGAGTCAGCCTGCACCGCTTGTGTTCCCTATGCGCGTGATGCTGTCCGACCTTGGAATTGGGTCCCCATGAGGAGAGAGCCTTAGCTAGGGTTAGGGTTCGGTCCAGGGACGACGCCAGGGCCGAAGCGACTCCGGTCTCGTGATCTCCCTCGAGGGCTGAAGTGAGGGCCCATGCCAGAAGGCGGCTCAAATGCAGGATATGGGAATGAGGCAGGCTTAGGTTTCGGTGGAGGGTCCCGGTTCGGGGTAGGGTTAGGGTTAGGGTTAGGTCCCAGGAGGTTCCAGGCGCCGAACTCACAGCAGGGCAGTGGTCTCCCCGAAGGGCTGAGTTGAGGGCACAAGGGACGGTGCCGGTCAGGGTCCCTCTTTGGCTGTCAAGGCCACACACGTCGATAAGCCCCTGGTCGAGGAGGCCTCCGGAATCCTCTCGGGAGCTGCAGCCGGGCCTGGGAAACGACATGGTGAGCTTCCAGGTTCCTTGCCGAGTCAGCCTGCACCGCTTGTGTTCCCTATGCGCGTGATGCTGTCCGACCTTGGAATTGGGTCCCCATGAGGAGAGAGCCTTAGCTAGGGTTAGGGTTCGGTCCAGGGACGACGCCAGGGCCGAAGCGACTCCGGTCTCGTGATCTCCCTCGAGGGCTGAAGTGAGGGCCCATGCCAGAAGCGGCTCAAATGCAGGATAAGGGAACGAGGAAGGCTTAGGTTTCGGTGGAGGGTAACGGTTCGGGGTAGGGTTAGGGTTAGGTCCCAGGAGGTTCCAGGCGCCGAACCCACAGCAGGGCAGTGGTCTCCCCGAAGGGCTGTGTTGAGGGCACAAGGGACGGTGCCGGTCAGGGTCCCTCCCTGGCTGTCAAGGCCACACACGTCGATAAGACCCTGGTCGAGGAGGCCTCCGGAATCCTCTCGGGAGCTGCAGCCGGGCCTGGGAAACGACATAGTGAGCTTCCAGGTTCCTTGCCGAGTCAGCCTGCACCGCTTCTGTTCCCTATGCACGTGATGCTGTCCGACCTTGGAATTGGGTCCCCATGAGGAGAGAGCCTTAGCTAGGGTTAGGGTTCAGTCCAGGGACGATGCCAGGGCCGAAGCGACTCCGCTCTCGTGATCTCCCTCGAGGGCTGAAGTGTGGGCCCATGCCAGAAGGCGGCTCAAATGCAGGATTAGGGATCGAGGCAGGCTTAGGTTTCAGTGGAGGGTAACGGTTCGGGGTAGGGTTAGGGTGAGGGTTAGTTCCCAGGAGGTTCCAGGTGCCGAACCCACAGCAGGGCAGTGGTCTCCCCGAAGGGCTTAGTTGCGGGCACAAAGGACGGTGCCGGTCAGGATACCTCTTTGGCTGCCAAGGCCACACACGTCGATAAGTCCTTGGTCGAGGAGGCCTCCGGAATCCTCTCGGAGCTGCAGCCGGGCCTGGGAAACGACATTGTGAGATTCCAGTTTCCATGGTGAGTCACCCTGCACCGCTTCTGGACCGCAGGCGCGTGATGCTGTCCGACCTTGGAATTGGGTCCACATGAGGAGAGAGCCTTACCTAGGGTTAGGGATCGGTCCAGGGACGTTGCCAGGGCCAAAGCGACTCCGGTCTCGTGATCTCCCTCGAGGGCTGAAGTGAGGGCCCATGCCAGGAGGCGGCTCAAATGCAGGATTAGTTGTCGAGGCAGGGTTAGGTTTCGGTGGAGGGTCCTGGTTCGGGGTAGGGTTATGGTTAGGTTTAGTTCCCAGGAGGTTCCAGGCGCTGAACTCACAGAAGGGCAGTGGTCTACCCGAAGGGGTGAGTTGAGGGCACATGGGATGGTGCCGGTCAGGGTCCCTATTTGGCTGCCAAGAACACACTCGTCAATAAGCCCCTGGTCGAGGAGGCCTCCGGAATCCTCTCGGGAGCTGCAGCCGGGTCTGGGAAACGACATGCTGAGATTCCAAGTTCCATGCCGAGTCAGCCTGCACCGCTTCTGGACCCCAGGTGCTTGATGCTGTCCGACCTTGGAATTGGGTCCCCATGAGGAGAGAGCCTTAGCTAGGGTTAGGGTTCGGTCCAGGGACGTCGCCAGGGCCGAAGCGACTCCGGTCTCGTGATCTCCCTCGAGGGCTGAAGTGAGGGCCCATGCCAGGAGGCGGCTCAAATGCAGGATTAGGTGTCGAGGCAGGCTTAGGTTTCGGTGGAGGGTCCTGGTTCGGGGTTGGGTTAGGGTTAGGGTTAGGTCCCAGGAGGTTCCAGGCGCTGAACTCACAGCAGGGCAGTGGTCTCCCCGAAGGGGTGAGTTGAGGGCACAAGAGACGGTGCCGGTCAGGTCCCTCTTTGGCTGACAAGACCACACACCTCGATAAGCCTTTGGTCGAGGAGGCCTCCGAAATCCTCTCGGGAGCTGCAGCCGGGCCTGGGAAACGACATGGTGAGCTTCCAGGTTCCTTGCCGAGTCAGCCTGCACCGCTTGTGTTCCCTATGCGCGTGATGCTGTCCGACCTTGGAATTGGGTCCCCATGAGGAGAGAGCCTTAGCTAGGGTTAGGGTTCGGTCCAGGGACGACGCCAGGGCCGAAGCGACTCTGGTCTCGTGATCTCCCTCGAGGGCTGAAGTGAGGGCCCATGCCAGAAGGCGGCTCAAATGCAGGATATGGGAATGAGGCAGGCTTAGGTTTCTGTGGAGGGAAACGGTTCGGGTAGGGTTAGGGTTAGGGTTAGGTCCCAGGAGGTTCCAGGCGCCGAACTCACAGCAGGGCAGTGGTCTCCCCGAAGGGCTGAGTTGAGGGCACACGGGACGGTGCCCGTCAGGGTCCCTCCCTGGCTGTCAAGGCCACACACGTCGATAAGCCCCTGGTCGAGGAGGCCTCCGGAATCCTCTCTGGAGCTGCAGCCGGGCCTGGGAAACGACATGGTGAGATTCCAAGTTCCATGCCGAGTCAGCCTGCACCGCTTCTGGACCCCAGGCGCGTGATGCTGTCCGACCTTGGAATTGGGTCCCCATGAGGAGAGAGCCTTAGCTAGGGTTAGGGTTCGGTCCAGGGACGTCGCCAGGGCCGAAGCGACTCCGGTCTCGTGATCTCCCTCGAGGGCTGAAGTGAGGGCCCATGCCAGAAGGCGGCTCAAATGCAGGATTAGGGAACGAGGCAGGCTTAGGTTTCGGTGGAGGGTAACGGTTCGGGGTAGGGTTAGGGTTAGGGTTAGGTCCCAGGAGGTTCCAGGCGCCGAACCCACAGCAGGGCAGTGGTCTCCCCGAAGGGCTGAGTTGAGGGCACAAGGGACGGTGCCGGTCAGGGTCCCTCTTTGGCTGCCAAGGCCACACACGTCGATAAGCCCCTGGTCGAGGAGGCCTCCGGAATCCTCTCGGGAGCTGCAGCCGGGCCTGGGAAACGACATGGTGAGCTTCCAGGTTCCTTGCCGAGTCAGCCTGCACCGCTTCTGTTCCCTATGCGCGTGATGCTGTCCGACCTTGGAATTGGGTCCCCATGAGGAGAGAGCCTTAGCTAGGGTTAGGGTTCGGTCCAGGGACGACGCCAGGGCCGAAGCGACTCCGCTCTCGTGATCTCCCTCGAGGGCTGAAGTGAGGGCCCATGCCAGAAGGCGGCTCAAATGCAGGATTAGGGATCGAGGCAGGCTTAGGTTTCGGTGGAGGGTAACGGTTCGGGGTAGGGTTAGGGTTAGGGTTAGTTCCCAGGAGGTTCCAGGCGCCGAACCCACAGCAGGGCAGTGGTCTCCCCGAAGGGCTTAGTTGCGGGCACAAAGGACGGTGCCGGTCAGGATCCCTCTTTGGCTGCCAAGGCCACACACGTCGATAAGCCCCTGGTCGAGGAGGCCTCCGGAATCCTCTCGGGAGCTGCAGCCGGGCCTGGGAAACGACATGGTGAGATTCCAAGTTCCATGCCGAGTCAGCCTGCACCGCTTCTGGACCCCAGGCGCGTGATGCTGTCCGACCTTGGAATTGGGTCCCCATGAGGAGAGAGCCTTAGCTAGGGTTAGGGTTCGGTCCAGGGACGTCGCCAGGGCCGAAGCGACTCCGGTCTCGTGATCTCCCTCGAGGGCTGAAGTGAGGGCCCATGCCAGGAGGCGGCTCAAATGCAGGATTAGGTGTCGAGGCAGGCTTAGGTTTCGGTGGAGGGTCCTGGTTCGGGGTAGGGTTAGGGTTAGGGTTAGGTCCCAGGAGGTTCCAGGCGCTGAACTCACAGCCGGGCAGTGGTCTCCCCGAAGGGCTGAGTTGAGGGCACAAAGGACGGTGCCGGTCAGGATCCCTCTTTGGCTGCCAAGGCCACACACGTCGATAAGCCCCTGGTCGAGGAGGCCTCCGGAATCCTCTCGGGAGCTGCAGCCGGGCCTGGGAAACGACATGGTGAGCTTCCAGGTTCCTTGCCGAGTCAGCCTGCACCGCTTCTGGACCCTATGCGCGTGATGCTGTCCGACCTTGGAATTGGGTCCCCATGAGGAGAGAGCCTTAGCTAGGGTTAGGGTTCGGTCCAGGGACGACGCCAGGGCCGAAGCGACTCCGGTCTCGTGATCTCCCTCGAGGGCTGAAGTGAGGGCCCATGCCAGAAGGCGGCTCAAATGCAGGATTAGGGAACGAGGCAGGCTTAGGTTTCGGTGGAGGGTCCTGGTTCGGGGTAGGGTTAGGGTTAGGGTTAGGTCCCAGGAGGTTCCAGGCGCCGAACCCACAGCAGGGCAGTGGTCTCCCCGAAGGGCTGAGTTGAGGGCACAAGGGACGGTGCCGGTCAGGGTCCCTCTTTGGCTGTCAAGGCCACACACGTCGATAAGCCCCTGGTCGAGGAGGCCTCCGGAATCCTCTCGGGAGCTGCAGCCGGGCCTGGGAAACGACATGGTGAGCTTCCAGGTTCCTTGCCGAGTCAGCCTGCACCGCTTCTGGACCCCAGGCGCGTGATGCTGTCCGACCTTGGAATTGGGTCCCCATGAGGAGAGAGCCTTAGCTAGGGTTAGGGTTCGGTCCAGGGACGTCGCCAGGGCCGAAGCGACTCCGGTCTCGTGATCTCCCTCGAGGGCTGAAGTGAGGGCCCATGCCAGAAGGCGGCTCAAATGCAGGATTAGGGATCGAGGCAGGCTTAGGTTTCGGTGGAGGGTCCTGGTTCGGGGTAGGGTTAGGGTTAGGGTTAGGTCCCAGGAGGTTCCAGGCGCCGAACCCACAGCAGGGCAGTGGTCTCCCCGAAGGGCTGAGTTGAGGGCACAAAGGACGGTGCCGGTCAGGATCCCTCTTTGGCTGCCAAGGCCACACACGTCGATAAGCCCCTGGTCGAGGAGGCCTCCGGAATCCTCTCGGGAGCTGCAGCCGGGCCTGGGAAACGACATGGTGAGCTTCCAGGTTCCTTGCCGAGTCAGCCTGCACCGCTTCTGGACCCCAGGCGCGTGATGCTGTCCGACCTTGGAATTGGGTCCCCATGAGGAGAGAGCCTTAGCTAGGGTTAGGGTTCGGTCCAGGGACGTCGCCAGGGCCGAAGCGACTCCGGTCTCGTGATCTCCCTCGAGGGCTGAAGTGAGGGCCCATGCCAGGAAGGCGGCTCAAATGCAGGATTAGGGAACGAGGCAGGCTTAGGTTTCGGTGGAGGGTCCCGGTTCGGGGTAGGGTTAGGGTTAGGGTTAGGTCCCAGGAGGTTCCAGGCGCCGAACCCACAGCAGGGCAGTGGTCTCCCCGAAGGGCTGAGTTGAGGGCACAAGGGACGGTGCCGGTCAGGGTCCCTCTTTGGCTGCCAAGGCCACACACGTCGATAAGCCCCTGGTCGAGGAGGCCTCCGGAATCCTCTCGGGAGCTGCAGCCGGGCCTGGGAAACGACATGGTGAGCTTCCAGGTTCCTTGCCGAGTCAGCCTGCACCGCTTCTGTTCCCTATGCGCGTGATGCTGTCCGACCTTGGAATTGGGTCCCCATGAGGAGAGAGCCTTAGCTAGGGTTAGGGTTCGGTCCAGGGACGACGCCAGGGCCGAAGCGACTCCGCTCTCGTGATCTCCCTCGAGGGCTGAAGTGAGGGCCCATGCCAGAAGGCGGCTCAAATGCAGGATTAGGGATCGAGGCAGGCTTAGGTTTCAGTGGAGGGTAACGGTTCGGGGTAGGGTTAGGGTTAGGGTTAGGTCCCAGGAGGTTCCAGGCGCCGAACCCACAGCAGGGCAGTGGTCTCCCCGAAGGGCTTAGTTGAGGGCACAAGGGACGGTGCCGGTCAGGATCCCTCTTTGGCTGCCAAGGCCACACACGTCGATAAGCCCCTGGTCGAGGAGGCCTCCGGAATCCTCTCGGGAGCTGCAGCCGGGCCTGGGAAACGACATGGTGAGATTCCAAGTTCCATGCCGAGTCAGCCTGCACCGCTTCTGGACCCCAGGCGCGTGATGCTGTCCGACCTTGGAATTGGGTCCCCATGAGGAGAGAGCCTTAGCTAGGGTTAGGGTTCGGTCCAGGGACGTCGCCAGGGCCGAAGCGACTCCGGTCTCGTGATCTCCCTCGAGGGCTGAAGTGAGGGCCCATGCCAGAAGGCGGCTCAAATGCAGGATTAGGGATCGAGGCAGGCTTAGGTTTCGGTGGAGGGTCCTGGTTCGGGGTAGGGTTAGGGTTAGGGTTAGGTCCCAGGAGGTTCCAGGCGCCGAACTCACAGCAGGGCAGTGGTCTCCCCGAAGGGCTGAGTTGAGGGCACAAGGGACGGTGCCGGTCAGGGTCCCTCTTTGGCTGCCAAGGCCACACACGTCGATAAGCCCCTGGTCGAGGAGGCCTCCGGAATCCTCTCGGGAGCTGCAGCCGGGCCTGGGAAACGACATGGTGAGCTTCCAGGTTCCTTGCCGAGTCAGCCTGCACCGCTTCTGTTCCCTATGCGCGTGATGCTGTCCGACCTTGGAATTGGGTCCCCATGAGGAGAGAGCCTTAGCTAGGGTTAGGGTTCGGTCCAGGGACGTCGCCAGGGCCGAAGCGACTCCGGTCTCGTGATCTCCCTCGAGGGCTGAAGTGAGGGCCCATGCCAGAAGGCGGCTCAAATGCAGGATAGGGAATGAGGCAGGCTTAGGTTTCGGTGGAGGGTCCTGGTTCGGGGTAGGGTTAGGGTTAGGGTTAGGTCCCAGGAGGTTCCAGGCGCCGAACCCACAGCAGGGCAGTGGTCTCCCCGAAGGGCTGAGTTGAGGGCACAAGGGACGGTGCCGGTCAGGGTCCCTCTTTGGCTGTCAAGGCCACACACGTCGATAAGCCCCTGGTCGAGGAGGCCTCCGGAATCCTCTCGGGAGCTGCAGCCGGGCCTGGGAAACGACATGGTGAGCTTCCAGGTTCCTTGCCGAGTCAGCCTGCACCGCTTCTGGACCCCAGGCGCGTGATGCTGTCCGACCTTGGAATTGGGTCCCCATGAGGAGAGAGCCTTAGCTAGGGTTAGGGTTCGGTCCAGGGACGACGCCAGGGCCGAAGCGACTCCGGTCTCGTGATCTCCCTCGAGGGCTGAAGTGAGGGCCCATGCCAGAAGGCGGCTCAAATGCAGGATAAGGGAACGAGGCAGGCTTAGGTTTCGGTGGAGGGTCCCGGTTCGGGGTATGGTTAGGGTTAGGGTTAGGTCCCAGGAGGTTCCAGGCGCCGAACCCACAGCCGGGCAGTGGTCTCCCCGAAGGGCTGAGTTGAGGGCACAAGGGACGGTGCCTGTCAGGATCCCTCTTTGGCTGCCAAGGCCACACACGTCGATAAGCCCCTGGTCGAGGAGGCCTCCGGAATCCTCTCGGGAGCTGCAGCCGGGCCTGGGAAACGACATGGTGAGCTTCCAGGTTCCTTGCCGTGTCAGCCTGCACCGCTTCTAGACCCCAGGCGCGTGATGCTGTCCGACCTTGGAATTGGGTCCCCATGTGGAGAGAGCCTTTTCTAGGGTTAGGGTTCGGTCCAGGGACGACGCCAGGGCCGAAGCGACTCCGGTTTCGTGATCTCCCTCGAGGCCTGCAGTGAGGGCCCATGCCAGAAGGCGGCTCAAATGCAGGATTAGGGATCGAGTAAGGCTAAGGTTTTGGTGGATGGTCCTGGTCCGGGGTAGGGTTAGGGTTAGGGTTAGGTCCCAGGAGGTTCCAGGCGCCTATCCCACAGCAGGGCAGTGGTCTCGCCGAAGGGCTGAGTTGAGGGCATTGGGGACGGTGCCGGTTAGGGTCCCTCTTTGGCTGCCAAGGCCACACACGTCGATAAGCCCCTGGTCGAGGAGGCCTCCGGAATCCTCTCGGGAGCTGCAGCCGGGCCTGGGAAACGACATGGTGAGCTTCCAGGTTCCTTGCCAATTCAGCCTGCACCAGATCTGGACCCCAGGCATGTGATGCTGTAAGACCTTGGAATTGGGTCCCCATGAGGAGAGAATCTTAGCTAGGGTTAGGGTTCCGACCAGGGAAGTCGCCAGGGTCGAAGAGACTCCTATCTCGTGATCTCCCTCGAGGGCTGAAGTGAGGGCCCATACCAGAAGGCGACTCAAATGCAGGATTAGGGATCGACGCAGGCTTAGGTTTCGGTGGAGGGTCCCGGTTCGGGATAGGGTTAGGGTGAGGGTGGGGTCCCAAGAGGTTCCAGGCTCCGAACCCACAGCAGGGCAGTGGTTTCTCCGAAGGGCTGAGTTGAGGGCACAAGGGACGGTGCCGGTCAGGATACTTCTTTGGCTGCCAAGGCCACACAGGTCTATTGGCACCTGATCGAGGAGGCCTCCGCAATCCTCTCGGACAGCGGTAGCCAGGCTCAGGAAACGACATGTTGAGCTTCCTGTTTCCTTGCCGAGTCAGCCTGCATCGCTTCTGGACCCCAGGCGGGTGGTGTTGTCAGACGTTGGAATTGGGTCCCCATGTGGACTGAGCATGAGCTAGAGTTAGAGTTTGGTCCAAGGACGTCGCCAGGGTCGAAGCGACTGCAGTCGTGATCCCCCTAGAGGGCTGAAGTGAGGGCCCATGTCAGAAGGCGGCTCAATTGCAGGGTTAGGAATTGAGGCAGGGTTAGGTTTCGGTGGAGAGTCCCGGTTCGGGGTAGGGTTAGGGTTAATGTTAGGTCCCAGGAGTCTCCAGGCGCCGAACACACAGCAGGGCAGTGGTATCCGCGAAGGGCTGCGTTTAGTGCACAAGGGACCGTGCCGGTCAGGATACATCTTTGGTGCCAAGACCACACACGTCGATCGGCCCCTGGTCGAGGAGGCCTCCGGAATCCTCTCGCGCAGCTGCAGCCAGGCCTGGGAAACGACATGGTGAGCTTCCAGGTTCCTTGCGGAGTCAGGTTGCACCACTTCTGGACCCCAGTCCCGTGGTGTTTTCAGACGTTGGAATTGGATCCCCATGGGGACTGAGCCATAGCTCTGTTAGAGTTCGGTCCAGGGACGTAGCCTGTGCCAAAGCGACTCCAGTCTTCTGATCTCCCTCGAGGGCTGAAGTGAGGGCCCATGCCAGAAGGCAGCTCAATTCCAGGGTTAGGTAACGAGGCAGGCTTATTTTTCGGTGGAGGGTCCCGGTTCGGGGTAGGGTTAGGTTTAGGGTTAGGTCCCCGCAGTCTCCAGGCACCGAACCCTCAGCAGAGCAGTGGTCTCCCCAAAGGGCTGAACTGAGGGCTCAAGGGAGGGTTCCGCGCAGGATCTGTCTTCGGCTGCCTTGGCCACAGACGACGATTTGCCCCTGGTCGAGGAGGCCTCCAGAATCCTCTTAGTAGCTGCAGCCGGGCCTGGGAAATGACATGGTGAGCTTCCAGGTTCCATGCCGAGTCAGCCTGCACCGCTTATGGACCCCAGGCGCGTGGTGTTGTCAAACGTTGCAATTGGGTCCCCATGGGGGAGAGCCATAGCTTGGCTTAGGGTTCGGTCCAGGGATGTCGCCAGGGAGGTGGCATAGGGGGATGGGTTAAATGGGTGATGGGCTATGGAGGGCACTAGTAGTGAGGATCACTGGGTGTTGTATGTTAGTGATGGATGACTACATTCCTTACCTGAAGCTAACATTACACTGCATGTTAACCAACTGGAATTTAAATAAAAACTTGAAAAATGAGTACAAAAAAAACACATAAATACGTTTAACTGATCTAAATAAATACATGTTAAAAAGGAAAAAGGAAACTCATGTGAGGATGTCAATAGACACAGAACAAGCGTTCTGAGAAACTTTGGTATCCATTTGTGGTAAAAATCTCTTTAAAATTCTTTGTAGAAGGGTCAGATCTCAACATAACGAAGGCCATGTATGTGAAGCCCACAGCTAATGTCATACTCAGTAGTGAAATTGTGAACGATTTTCCGCTAAGATCAGGCACAAGACAAGGATGCCCTAGATATGTGAAGGGGATTGGATGATGCAGGCTTCTGGTTATGCAATGAATGAATCACAGATAGAAGATATAGCATAGGGCACATAGAGAATGGTACTGGAGTAGGGATGCATGGTGACAGATGACAGCTACACCTGTGTTAGCGTAGCAGAATGTATACATTTGCCAATGACTATGTTTTTCATATGAAACTAATGTAACATAGTGTGTCAGCTATTCCCAAATAATATGTTGTTTTTTTTTTAACTAGGTAAAGGACTGAAATAAAAAGTTTAAAGTAAAAGAACCTGTTAATATCTAATCAAGAAATGCAGTGAAGTTCCAAAGTATAAAGTCACCATATCAAATTCTGTATCATTCCTATACACTAACCCAATTATCTGAGAAGAAGTAAAGAAAACAATCCCATTTATAGCATAAAAAACAATAAAAATTATAGCATTACCGTTAGCCAAGGAAATGAAAATCTCTCTACAGAAAACTATAAAACCTGTGTGCAGGAATGGAAGAAATTCAATTTGGGTGAAAGAAAGGGGAGAACACACAAGTCAGTGAAAAGCCATCCCATGTCCAACGTTCGGAGGAATTAATACAGATACAATGTCCATATTACCCAAAGCCATCTAGAGATTCAGTGCAATCTCTATCAAGACTCCGATGCAATATTTATGCAATTAGAAAATCATAACCTAAAATTTATTTGGAACCACAAAAAGACCCCATGTAGCCAACGCAAGAAAGGACAAAACAGGAAGCATCCCCCTTCTTGATTTCAAGCGTCATTCTAACACAAGAAATCAATGATGTCACTGGCATAAGCACACACACAAGACAATGGAACAGAAATTGAGAGCCTAAACTAAACCCATGCATCACAGTCACCTAGTATTCAACAAGGGAGTCAATAATACACCGTGGAGAAGAGTAGTCTTTTGAATAACTGGTGCTAGGAAAATTGGATATTCCCATGTATAAGAACAAAGTTGAGCACCGTATAATACACCACTCCCTAGAGAGTGAAAGGAAGAAATAGAGAGAGATGTGGTTAGAGAGAAACAGAGACAAAGAGGAAGTACAAGAAGGAAAGTAGAGACCTGGTCCGGGTATGTGGACACGGTTAGATGGGCCAGGGGAGAGGGGATGTAGGAAGTGGCTCTGAGTGCTGGGGCAGAAAGGGCTTCTATCATGGGAATCAGGGTTCCATGGCCCCAAGACTCCAACATCCCTGGGTCCAAGTTCTGCAGAGGCCATTGGAATTGAAAAGATGGGTAGCCCTCATTTCTTCTAGAATTGTGAGGTTCAGCCTCACGTTCTGTCATGGAGAGGGATGTCTTGAGGGAGAGTGTGCCGCTCTTTGGCAGGTAAACTCCATAGCCTGCCCTGTGGGGAGGTGTCCCAGGGCCATCTCCCTCACTGCCCCAGGCTCTGTTGGATTTCCCCCCTCCCCCGCCAGCCTGCCTTCCTCAAGTTCTGAACCCAGGCATCAGGCATTGCGTTGCCTCCAGGTCCTGCAGTTTGGACCTGGCAGAGGTGGACTAGTAATATTGGTAAAATATATATATATATATATATATATATATATATATATATTTGACAATAAGGTACACATCCTCCCTCTGGGACTAGCGGTGTGCATCCAAATCATAGGTTGCTATCCTCCTCTCCACAACCAATCTGAGGAATCCAGAAGGTAGGTGGACCCTTTCAAACACCCTAGTCTTCTCTTACATGAAATTCAAAGACATTTTCTTGACCCAGCTTTCTTTTAGTTCTGAAGAGATGGCAATCAGTAATTGAAGGCATAATAGTCCTATAGGCAATTGACCTATATGACGGATGGACATTATTTCATCCATCCGTATCCCTAAAGCACATTTCAGTGTAAATATTAGCCAAGGATACACACTGTAAATTCACAACTGATGTGTAGCTCCCTGTAAGTTGCATTCTGACGTTGTCACAAATGTATCATCAAAAATATTATTCGTGGGGCGCCTGGGTGGCGCAGTCGGTTAAGCGTCCGACTTCAGCCAGGTCACGATCTCACGGTCCGTGAGTTCGAGCCCCGTGTCAGGCTCTGGGCTGATGGCTCGGGGCCTGGAGCCTGTTTCCGACTCTGTGTCTCCCTCTCTCTCTGCCCCTCCCCCGTTCATGCTCTGTCTCTCTCTGTCCCAGAAATAAATAAAAATGTTGAAAAAAAAATTAAAAAAAAAGGATATTATTCGTGACTTTTCAGATAAGCTTTCAACACCAAGAAGGTGATGCTAGAGAATCTGGTATGAATGGAAATTCGCAGATTCTCAATGAGGAATGATTTTTCATTTTTAATGTTTCTTTTTTTGAGAGAACCCGAGCTGGGGAGGGGGATAGAGTGGGAGACACCGAATATGAGGCAGGCTCGAGGCTCTGAGCTCTCAGGACAGAGCCTGATGCAGGGCTCAAACTCATGGACTGCCAAATCCTGACTTGACTCAAAGTCGGACGCTTCACCGACTAAGCCACCCAAGCGCCCCAGGAAGGATAGTTTAGTGGCAAAGAAGAAGAAATTAAAGATAGTGTAAAGGATGTCTATTTTTAATTGAAATATTGTTCACACATTCGTTGTGTTAGTTTTAGGCATACATTGTAGTCATTCCATTTGTCTCTACATTATGTTGTACTCAACCACAAGTGTAGCTATCCTGTGAAAGCATGCAACAATATTGTTACAGGATTGACTCCATTCCATTGGCTGTCCCTTGTATCCCTAGGACTCATTCACTCCATCGCTGGACGCCGGTATCTCTCTCTCTCAAAGGTGTCCATTCTTTATCTAACCTAAGTATTTTGGTGGTAAACAAAATTACTTCTTGTTCAGCATGTGTAAATCGGTGGTCTATTTTTCTGTGAATATTGCTGAAAACATTACCAATGATGTCGTTACGTTAATAAATTCGGTTTCATTCTTCACTCACAAGAAATAGAAGGAAAAGATTTTGTGTCCCAGGCCCTGTCACTAAAACCTTCCCAACGAGGAGAACAGGCTTAGTTGCCCAGAGCACCTTCGGTCTCTCAGCTGAGCAACCAGGGCCTTCCACATTGAAGGAATTCCCATGGTGGCCAGCAGAGAGAGCTCAAGCACCACAGACCCCCGAGGGCCGGGTTCCTCTGCTGGACAGTGATAGCCAGCAGAGGGCGCACCATCTGCTTTTCTGACCCAGGGCACCTCAGAGCAGGAAGGGCTTTGATTGCTCTCAGAGGACTCAGGCCTCTGCTGGTGCCTGAGTACAGAGAGCAGAGCTGCATTTCCAGCAGGTTCTGCCACCCGCCCCAGGGGAGACCTTGGGAGCTTAGCAGCAACTTGGCATCTCCTGAGTCGCCAGAGAGAAGCTGCCTTGTTGTACTGAGTGCTGAGGAGGGGGCGCCGGGTGGCTTCCCTGGTCAAGCTGGTCGCTGAGCTGCACAGGCCTTTGCATTTTCTGGGCTGTTCCCGTGTTTCATTCCACCCCTTCCCGGACAGTGTTTGCACAAGACGTATTTTACTAAAGGACTTGTGGATTGCGGGGTCCCACGACATCACCTCATAGATGCAGTCGATAGTGTGTTCCAGATCCAGGCTTGTTTCCGGGAAGAAACGCTAACAGAAATTCAGAAGCACGGGAGCTGCATTCAATTAGGACGTGGATCCATGAAATGCTCGTCTCACGACCTTCTAGAAGAAGGAGCTGGGACCCATGTTCCGAGTCCTGCTGGACCCAGAGGCCAAGGTAAGGGCACAAACTGTCCCACATATCATACATGCTTTTTTAAAAATTTCATGGTTATTTTTCCAACCTAGTGAAGTGATTGAACACTACCGAAAACCCAGTAAGTAAGTCTCAGTAACCTTATGTTATCTTTTAATTTAAATTCCACTGAGTGAAGACACAGTGTAATAGTAGTTTCAGGTGTCCAATATAGAGCAACACTTCCACACGTCACCCGGTGCTCATCCCAGGTGCACTTCTTAATCCCCATCAGCTGTTTCACCCATTCCCTCACCTCGCTGTGGAACTCCTCAGTTTGTTTCCTAGTTAAGAGTCCGTAGGTCTCCTCCCCCCGCCCCTTTCTTTTGTTTTCTTGCCATGTGTTAGCGAAATCATTGGGTATTTGTCTTTCTCCGACAGGCTTATTTCACCCAGCATAACATTCTCTCTCTCCATCCACCTTGTGGCAAATGGCAAGATTTCATGTTTTTACGGCTAAATCATATTACATTCCATAGACCACATCTCAATTTATTCATCCGTTGATGGGTGCTTGGATAGTTTCTGTCATTTGGCTTTTGTAGAAAACGCTGCTGTAAACATCACGGTGCATGTATCCCTTTGAAGATTTTGTATTCTTTGTGGAAATACCTTGTAGTGAAGTTGCTGGATTGTAAGGTACTCCTATTTCTAGTTTTGTTTTGTTTTTTGACTTCTCCATGTGGTTTTCCAGAGTGGCTGCAGCAGTTTGCATTCCTACCCACAGTGCAAGAGGGTTATTCTTTCCCCACATCCATGGCAACACCTGCTGTGTCATCCTTCATTGATTTTAGCCTTTGGGACAGATGTGATGTGTTCTCTCATTGTACTTTCGAATTGTATTTCCCTGAAGATCAGTATTGTTGAGCATTTTTTCATGTGTCTCTTGGCCATGTATATGTCTTCGTTTGGGAAATGTCCACTCGTGTCTTCTGCCCATTTTTAATCAGATTCCTCATTTTTTGGGTGCTGTATAACTGTATATATTTTGGACACTAACCCTTTATCCGATGTCATTTGCAAATATCATTCTGTTGATGTTTTCGTTTTGTTGATTATTTCCTTGGTGACGGAAGGTTTTAATTTTTATAAAGTCTCATTATTTTTGCTTGCGTTTCCCTTACCTCTAGAGATAGATCTACAAAGACGTTTGTACAGGCAATGTCAAGTAAGATACTACCCGTGTTATCCTCTGGGATTTTTATGGTTTCAGGTTTCACATAGAGGTCTTTGTCCATGTTGGATTTATTTTTGTGTATGTTGTAAGACAGTGGTCCGTTGTTTTTGTTTTGTTTTGCAGATTGCTGTCCAGTTTTTCCAAAACCATATATTGAGGAGCCTTTTTTTAAATTTATGTATTTATTTTTGAGAGAGAGAGAGAGAGAGAGAGAGAGCATGCAGAAGAGGGGCAGAGAGATATGGAGAGAGAGAATCCCACGCATGCTCTGCACTGCCCTGAGATCATGACCTGAGCTGAACCCACCATCACACGCTTTCTTGACTGGGCCACCCATGTGTCCCAAGACTATCTTTTTTTTCCATTGGATGTTCTTTCCTGCTTTGTTGAGAATGAATTGACCATAGAGGTGTGAGTTTATTTCTGGGTGTCCATGCTATTGATCTATGCATATGAGTTTGTTGTTGTTGTTACTTTTTGTTGTTGTTTTGTCAGTACTGTTCAGTACGGACATACGGATCATACTGTTCTGATCAGTATAGCTTTGTAATATAACCTAAAGTCTGGAATTGTGATGTCTCCAGCTTTGCTTTTCTTCTACAAGTTTGTGTTGGCTGTTTGGGGACATTTGTCATTCCATACACATGTTGAGAATATTTGTTCTTGTTCTGTGACAAATGTTTTTGTTAACGTGATATCCCTATCACACTTCATTTCATTATATGTGTAGATTGCTTTGAGGAGTGTAGACATTTTAACAGTATTTTGTGCTTCCCATCCATGAACATGAAATGTATGTCCATTTCTTTGTGTCCTCTTCCATTTATTTCATCAGTGTTTCATAGTCTTTAGAGTACAGGTGTTTCACCTCTTTGGTTAGGTTTATTCCTGGTTTCTTGTGGTATTTGTGAGCCTGTCAATGGGATTGATCTCTTACTTTCTCTCTGTGTTAATTCATGGTTTGTGTTAGAAATTCAATACATCTATCTTCCTTGATTTCTGTAGACTGTGACTTGTCGAATTCATATATCGATCCTAGCAATTTTTAAGGGAGCCTTTCATGCTTTTTATAGAACCTATCATGTCAGTTCCAAACAGCGAAAGTGCTACTTCTTCCTTGCCGATTTGGATGCCTCTTATTTCTTTTTGTTGTCTGAGTGCTGTGGTTAGGGTTTCCCGTACTATGTGGGATAACAGTGGTGAGAGGGGTCATTCCTAGCTTGTCCCTGACTTTGGAAGAAAAACTTTCAATTATTACCCATTGAGGATGAGATGAGCTGTGGGTTTTTCACACACGATCTTTATTATGTGCAGGTAGGTTGAGTCTCAATGTACTTTGCTGAGGGTTTTTATCATGAATGGATGTGACGTTTTATCAAATAGTTTCTCTGCATCTGTTGAAAGCATCCTATTGTTCTTATGCTTTCTTCTATTACTGTGGTGCATCATGTTGATTGATATGTGAATGTGGAACCACACTTGCAGCCCAGGAATATATCCCACTTGATTATGGGAAATGATTCTATCAATGTATTGTTGACTTTAATTTGAAGGTATTTTAATGAGAATTTCGGCATACATACTCATCAGGCTATTGCTCTGCAGTTTTATTTAAAATTTTTTAAACATCTTTTTAAATGCTTATTTCTTTCCTTAGATAGTGTACATAAAAGTGAGGGAGGGGCAGAGAGACAGGGAGAGAGAGAATCCTGGCCACGCCCCACACTGTCATGGCAGGGCCCAACGTGGGACTCGAACCCACGTACCGCAAGATAATGTCCTCATCCAAATATAAGAGTTGGACAGTAAACCGACCGACCCACACAGGCGCCGCTGCAGTTTTTGGTTTTAGTGGAGGCTTCATCTCATTTTGGTATCAGGGCAATGATGGCCTCATACGATGAATTTGTAAGTTTTCCTTCCTTTTTAATTTTGTAATAATTCGAGGAGAATACCTATTACCTCTTCCTTGAATGGATGGTAGAATTCATCCATGAAGCCATCTGGCCATGAACTCTTGTGTTGGGGGGAGATTTTTTTAATTACTGATGGGGTATCTTTCTGTTTTCAGCTTTTAGGTATCTTCCTGTTTCAGTTTTGGTAGTGTGTGAGTTTCTAGGAAGTTGTCCATTTTTCTCAGAGTGTCCAATTTGTTGCATATAGATGTTCATAATATTATCTTCTAATTGTATTTTTGTGGTGTTGACTGTCATCTCTCCTTTCTTATTTGTGATTTCATTTATTTGAGTCCTTTCTGTCTTCTTTGTGAAGAGTCTGCCTAGGAGGTTTTCAAGTTGATTACTGCATTCAATGAACCAGCCCCTGGTTTCATTGATTTGGTCTAGTGTCTTTTTGGTTTCTATATTCCTTATTTCTGCCCTAAACTCTATTATTTCCTTCCTTCTGCTGCTCTTTTTCTCATTCCTTCAGGTGTAAGTTAGGATTCTTTGAGAGTTTTCTTGCTGTTTAAGGTAGGCTTGTATTGCTATATACTTCCATCATAGACTGCTTTTGCCGCATTCCAAAGGGTTTTACCAGTGTATTTTCATTTTCATTTGTTTCAGTGTATTTTCTCATTGATTTCCTGTTTGACCCATTCATTTAGAAGCATGTTATTTAACCTCCCTTTATTTGTGGCCTTCCAGCCCTCCCCCCCCCACCCGCTTTTTGTGGTTGACTTCAAGTTTCCTAGCTTTGTGGTTAGAAAAGATGCTTGGTCTGATCTCTGTCGTTGGGTACCTCTTGAGGCCTGATTTGTGACCTAGAATGTGATCAATTCTGGAGAACGCCCCGGGTATGCTTGAAAAGAATGTGTACTCTGCCATTTTAGTATGGAGTGTTCTGAATATATCTGTTAAACCCTTCTGGTCCAGTGTGTCATTCAAAGCCATTGTTTCCTTGTTGACGTTCTGTTTATAGGTTCTGTCCATTGATGTGAGTGATGTGTTAAAGTTCTCTACTATCATCATCATATTATAAGTGAGTTCCTTTACGGTTGTTGCTAAATATTTTGTATACTTGGTGATCGCATGTTGGGTGCATCGAAATTTACAATCATTGGATCTTCTTGTTTGGCTGTCCCCTTTAGTATGAGATCGTGTCTGTCTTCATCTCTTGTTATAGCTTTATGTATGTATGTATGTATGTATGTATGTATTTTAATTTAAGTCTTAGTTGACATACAGTGCATTCTCGGGTTTAGGAGTAGAATTCGGTGATTCATCCTTTACATACAACACCCAGTGCTCATCACAACAAGTGCTCTCCTTAATACTCGTCCTCCATCTAGCCCAGCGCTGACCCATCTCCCTCCATCAACTTTCACTTTTGTTTTCTCTAACATTAAGAGACTCGTGTGGTTTGTTACCACGCTTCTCTTTTCCTGGCTCCTTCCTTAGTTTTCATGTGTTTTGTTTCTTAACTTCCACATGAGTGAAATCATATATGTGTCTTTCTCTGATTGACGTATTTCACGTGGCATAATACATTCGAGCTCCATCCACATCGTTGCAAATGGCAAGATTTCATTCTTCTTGAAGCTGAGTTATATTTCATTGTATATACGTATGTATGTATATATGAACATACACGTATGTCCATATGCATATACATACGTATACATACACACAACATATCTTCTTTACCCCTTCATCAGTTGATGGACACTTGGGCTTTCTCCATAGTTGGGCTACTGTTGATAATTCTGCTATAAATACTGGGTGCATGCAATGTCACTATTAGGTATTTACCCAAAGGGTACCAAAATAGAGTCTCGGTTTTAAAGTTTATTTTGCCTGATATAAGTATGGCTACTGGCTTTCTTTTGACATTATTAGCATGATAAATATTTCTTCATTCCCTCACTTCAAATCTGCAGGAGACTTGGGGCGCCTGGGTGGCTCACTCGGTTAAGGGGCCGACTTCGGCTCAGGTCATGATCTCGTGGTCCGTGAGGTCGAGCCCCGCGTCGGGCTCTGTGCTGACAGCTCAGAGCCTGGAGCCTGTTTCAGATTCTGTATCTCCCTCTCTCTGACCCTCCCCCGTTCATGCTCGGTCTCTCTCTGTCTCAAAAATAAATAAACATTAAAAAAATTAAAAAAAAATAAGAAATCTGCAGGAGACTTAAGTCCAAATAAGGCTTTGTAGGCAGCATCTAGATAGACATTGTTTTTTGTTTGCTTGTTTGTTTGTTTGTTTTGTCCATTCTGACGCCATATCCAATGTCTTTGGATTGGAGCATTTAGTCCATTTATAGTCAGAGTGATTATTGCTAGGTATATATTTAGTCCCATTCTACTAGTTGATTTGTCATTGTTTCTTGATGTTTTCTCTGATCCTTTCTTGTCTGTAACACTTTTAGTCTTTCCTTTCCACTCAAGAGCCCGACTTAAATATTCTTTTCTTTTGAGTGGTGGTACATTTCTTTACTTATTTTTAATATTTCTTCTTTTTAAAATTTAGGGCCAAGTTAGTTACCTTATAGAGGAATACAGTTTCAGCAGTAGAATTTAGTGATCCATCAAGTACAAAATATACCCAATACTCATCCCAAGGTCCACCCCTAATGCCCATCACCCATTTTCCCCATACCCCTATTCAGTAACCCTCCAGGAACCCTGAGATTCTTCCCTCTATTTAACAGTCTCTTATCATTTGACTCCCTCTCTGTGTGTATCTTCTTTTTGCTTTCCTTGCACTATGTTCATCAGTTTTATTAAATTCGACAGATGAGAGGAATCATAGGATGTGTGTCGTTCTCTGACATATTTTGCTTAGCTTAAGAAAGTCCGGTTCCATCCCCGTTGTTGCAAAGAGCGAGATTTCATTCATTTTGATCACAGAGTAATAGTCCATTGTATGCATATACCATATCTTCTTTATCCATTCATCTGTCAGTGGTCATTTGGGCTCTTTGCATAACTTAGCTATTGTTGAGAATGCTGCTATAAATATTGGAGTACACGTGCCACTTCGAGTCAGCGTTAGTGTATCTTTTGGATAAATACGTAGTAGTGCAATTGCTGGGTCCTAGTGTAGTTCTATTTTTTGTTTTTGTGACGAATCTCCATACTATTGTCCAGAATGGCTACACCACTTTGCATTCGCACCAGCATTGCAAAAGGGTTCCCTTTCCCTGCATCCTTGCCAACATCTGTCGTTTCCAGAGATGTTAATTTTAGCCATTCTGATAGGTGTGAGGGGATATCTCATTGTGGGTTTCATTTGTATTTCAGTGATGACCAGTGAGATTGAGCATCTTTTCATGTGTGACCGATCTGGATGTCATCTTTCTTAAGGTGTCTCTTCATGTCTTTTGCCCATTTCTTCACTGGATTATTTGGTTTCTGGGTGTTGAGTGTGATCAGTTTTTATAGATTTTGGATACTAACCCTTTATCTGATATGTCACCTGCAAATATCTTCTCCCATTTCATTCAGTTGCCTTTTAGTTTAGCTGATTTTGTCCCCTGCTGTGCAGAAGCTTTTTATCTTCAGGACCCAAGAGTTCATTGTGGTTTTTATTGCCCTTGTTTCTGGAGACATGACAAGCGAGAAGTTGCTGCGGCCAGGATCAAGGAGGTACATTGCCTGTTATCTCCTCTAGGAGTTTGATGGTTCCTGACTTACATTTAGATAATTCATCCATTTTGAGGTGTGTGTGTGTGTGTGTGTGTGTGTGTGTGTCGTTTAAGAACAGTGTCCAGGTTCATCATTCTCACTGTCCAGTATTCCTAGTACCATTTGCTGAAGAGACTCTTATTCCATTGGATATTCTTTCTGTGTTAACAAAGATTACTCACCTTATGTTTGAGGGTATATTTCTGGGGTCCATATTCTGTTCCATTGACGTCTGTCTCCGTTTCTGTGCCTGTACATACTGTCTTGATGAATGCAGCTTTCTAATACACCATAAATCCAAAATAGTCATGTTTCCACCTTTGTTTTCTCTTTCAACATGACTTTAGTTTTTGGTATCTTTTCTGGATCCTTACACATTTTAGGGTTGTTTGTTCTAGCTCTGTGGAGAAAGCTCGTGTTTTTTGATAGGGATTGCATTGAGTGTGTCGATTGCTTTGGTAGTATTGACATCTTAACAATGTTTGTTCTTCTTTTTTTTTTTCAACGTTTATTTATTTTTGGGGGACAGACAGAGACAGAGCATGAACGGGGGATTGGCAGAGAGAGAGGGAGACACAGAATAGGAAACAGGCTCCAGGCTCTGAGCCATCAGCCCAGAGCCTGACGTGGGGCTCGATATCACGGATCGCGAGATCGTGACCTGGTAGAAGTCGGACGCTTAACCGACGGTGCCACCCAGGCACCCCAAATGTTTGTTCTTCTAATACGTGAGCATGGAATGTTTTCCATTTCTTTGGGTTTCTTCAATTTTTCTCATAGACGATTTATGGTTTGTTGCTTACATCCCCATTGGGAGAGAGTCTGAGCTAGGGTTAGGGTTGGATCCAGGACGTTGCCAGGGCCAAAGCAACTCCAGTCTCGTGATCTCGCTAGAAGAATGAAGTAAGGGACCAGGAGACAGTGGGGGTCAATTGTTTGGTTAGGTTTCAAGATCGGGTTAGGATTCGGTTGAGGTTTCCGTTAGGGGTAGGGATTGGGTTAGGACCCAAGAGGCCCCAGGTACTGAACCCATAGCAGGGCAGTGGTCACCCGAATGGGCTAAGTTGAGGGCACAGGGGAGAGGGCCGGGAAGGTTCAGTCTTTGGCTTCCTGGCCACGCAAATCTATGGGCCACTGGTCCGGTAGGCCTCAGGAATTCTCTCAGACAACTGCAGCCGGGCCTGCAGAATGACATTGTGAGGTTCCAGGCACCATGCTGAGGGACACTGCCCCGCTTCTGGAACCCCAGGCACGTGGCGTTGCCAGACCATGCGATTGGGTCCACAAGGGGAGAGAGCCTTAGCTACGGTTAGTGTTTGGACCAGGGACGTAGCCAGGATCGAAGTGACTCCTGTCTCGAGATCTCCCTCGAGAGATGAAGTGAGGGCTCATGTGAAGGTGAGGTTAAAATGAAGGGATAGGGTTCAAGTCCGGCTGAGGATTAGGAGGAGGGTCTCGTTAAGGGTAGGGTTGGGGTTACGTCCCAGGAGGCCCCAGGTGCTGAAGCCAGAACACTTCAGCGGTCTCTCCGAAGGACTGAGTTCAGGGCACAAGGGAGAGTTCCGGGCAGGGTCAGACTCTATGAGCGCCTGGCCGGGGAAGACTCAGGAATTCTCTCTGGCAGCTGCAACAGGCATGGGAAACGATATGGTGAGCTTCCAGATACCATACCAGGTGACCATGCAACCCATAAGGACCCAAGGCGTATGGTGTTGTGAGACGTAGGGATTGGGTCCCCATGGGGAGAGAGCCTAAGCTAGGGGTAGGTTTCGATAAAGGGACATCGCCAGGCCCATAGCGACTCCAGGCTCGTGACCTCCCTCAGGAATAATTGAGGGCCCATGCCAGAAGGCGGCTCAAGTGCAGGGTTAGGGTTCGAGGCATGCTTAGATTACTGTGGAGGGACCCGGTTAGAAGTAGCGTTAAGGTTAGGGTTACGTCCCAGGAGGCTCCAGGCACGGAACCTACAGCAAAACGATGGTCTCCCCGAAGGGCTGAGTTGAGGGCACAAGGGACGATGCTAGTCAGGATCCGTCTTTGGCTGCCAAGGCCACACGCGTCGAACGGCCCCTGAACGAGGAGCCTCTGGAATCCTCTAGGGCAGCTGTAGTGAGGCCTGGGAAACGACATGGTGAGCTTCCAGGTTCCATGCCATGTGAGCCTGCACCGCTTCTGGACCCGAAGCACGTGGAGTTTTCAGATGTTGGAATTGGATCCCCATGGGGACTGAGCGTTAGATAGGGTTAGAATTCGGTCCAGGGACATGGCCAGGTTCGAAATGACGGCGGTCTCGTGATCTCGTTTAAGGCTGACGTGAGAGCCCATGACAGAAGGAGGCTCACTTGCAGGGTCAGTGATCAAGGCAGGCCAAGGTTTTGGTGGAGGGTCCCGGGTTGGGGTAGGGTTAGGGTTAGGGTTAGGGCCATGAGTTTCCAGGCGCCGAACACACAGCAGGGCAGTGGTCTCCCCGAGGGGCTAAGTTGAGGGCACAAGGGAAGGTGTCGGTCAGGATGACTCTTTGGCTGACAAGGCCACACACGTCGATAAGCCCCTGGTCGAGGAGGCCTCCGGAATCCTCTCGGGAGCTGCAGCCGGGCCTGGGAAACGACATGGTGAGCTTCCAGGTTCCTTGGCGAGTCAGCCTGCACCGCTTCTGGACCCCAGGCGCGTGATGCTGTCCTACCTTGGAATTGGGTCCCCATGCGGAGAGAGCCTTATCTAGGGTTAGGGTTCGGTCCAGGGACGTCGCCAGGGCCGAAGCGACTCCGGTCTCGTGATCTCCCTCGAGGGCTGAAGTGAGGGCCCATGCCAGAAGGCGGCTCAAATGCAGGATTAGGGTCGAGGCAGGCTTAGGTTTCGGTGGAGGGTAACGTTTTGCGGTGGGTTAGGGTTAGAGTTAGGTCCCAAGAGGTTCCAGGCGCCAAACCCACAGCAGGGCAGTGGTCTCCCCGAAGGGCTGAGTTGAGGGCACAAGGGACGGTGCCGGTCAGGGTCCCTCTTTGGCTGCCAAGGCCACACATGTCGATAAGCCCCTGGTCGAGGAGGCCTCCGGAATCCTCTCGGGAGCTGCAGCCGGGCCTGGGAAACGACATGGTGAGCTTCCAGGTTCCTTGCCGAGTCAGCCTGCACCGCTTCTGGACCCCAGGCGCGTGATGCTGTCCAACCTTGGAATTGGGTCCCCATGAGGAGAGAGCCTTAGCTAGGGTTAGGGTTCGGTCCAGGGACGACGCCAGGGCCGAAGCGACTCCGGTCTCGTGATCTCCCTCGAGGCCTGAAGTGAGGGCCCATGCCAGAAGGCGGCTCAAATGCAGGATTAGGGATCGAGGCAGGCTTAGGTTTCGGTGGAGGGAAACGGTTCGGGGTAGGGTTAGGGTTAGGGTTAGGTCCCAGGAGGTTCCAGGCGCCGAACCCACAGCAGGGCAGTGGTCTCCCCGAAGGGCTGAGTTGAGGGCACAAGGGACGGTGCCGGTCAGGGTCCCTCTTTGGCTGCCAAGGCCACACACGTCGATAAGCCCCTGGTCGAGGAGGCCTCCGGAATCCTCTCGGGAGCTGCAGCCGGGCCTGGGAAACGACATGGTGAGATTCCAGATTCCTTGCCGAGTCAGCCTGCACCGCTTCTGGACCCCAGGCGCGTGATGCTGTCCGACCTTGGAATTGGGTCCCCATGAGGAGAGAGCCTTAGCTAGGGTTAGGGTTCGGTCCAGGGACGACGCCAGGGCCGAAGCGACTCCGGTCTCGTGATCTCCCTCGAGGGCTGAAGTGAGGGCCCATGCCAGAAGGCGGCTCAAATGCAGGATAAGGGAACGAGGCAGGCTTAGGTTTCGGTGGAGGGTAATGGTTCGGGGTAGGGTTAGGGTTAGGGTTAGGTCCCAGGAGGTTCCAGGCGCCGAACCCACAGCCGGGCAGTGGTCTCCCCGAAGGGCTGAGTTGAGGGCACAAGGGACGGTGCCGGTCAGGGTCCCTCTTTGGCTGTCAAGGCCACACACGTCGATAAGCCCCTGGTCGAGGAGGCCTCCGGAATCCTCTCGGGAGCTGCAGCCGGGCCTGGGAAACGACATGGTGAGATTCCAGGTTCCTTGCCGAGTCAGCCTGCACCGCTTCTGGACCCCAGGCGCGTGATGCTGTCCGACCTTGGAATTGGGTCCCCATGAGGAGAGAGCCTTAGCTAGGGTTAGGGTTCGGTCCAGGGACGTCGCCAGGGCCGAAGCGACTCCGGTCTCGTGATCTCCCTCGAGGGCTGAAGTGAGGGCCCATGCCAGGAGGCGGCTCAAATGCAGGATTAGGGGTCGAGGCAGGCTTAGGTTTCGGTGGAGGGTCCTGGTTCGGGGTAGGGTTAGGGTTAGGGTTAGGTCCCAGGAGGTTCCAGGCGCCGAACCCACAGCAGGGCAGTGGTCTCCCCGAAGGGCTGAGTTGAGGGCACAAGGGACGGTGCCGGTCAGGGTCCCTCTTTGGCTGCCAAGGCCACACACGTCGATAAGCCCCTGGTCGAGGAGGCCTCCGGAATCCTCTCGGGAGCTGCAGCCGGGCCTGGGAAACGACATGGTGAGATTCCAGGTTCCATGCCGAGTCAGCCTGCACCGCTTCTGGACCCCAGGCGCGTGATGCTGTCCGACCTTGGAATTGGGTCCCCATGAGGAGAGAGCCTTAGCTAGGGTTAGGGTTCGGTCCAGGGACGTCGCCAGGGCCGAAGCGACTCCGGTCTCGTGATCTCCCTCGAGGGCTGAAGTGAGGGCCCATGCCAGAAGGCGGCTCAAATGCAGGATTAGGGATCGAGGCAGGCTTAGGTTTCGGTGGAGGGTCCTGGTTCGGGGTAGGGTTAGGGTTAGGGTTAGGTCCCAGGAGGTTCCAGGCGCCGAACCCACAGCAGGGCAGTGGTCTCCCCGAAGGGCTGAGTTGAGGGCACAAGGGACGGTGCCGGTCAGGGTCCCTCTTTGGCTGCCAAGGCCACACACGTCGATAAGCCCCTGGTCGAGGAGGCCTCCGGAATCCTCTCGGGAGCTGCAGCCGGGCCTGGGAAACGACATGGTGAGATTCCAGGTTCCTTGCCGAGTCAGCCTGCACCGCTTCTGGACCCCAGGCGCGTGATGCTGTCCGACCTTGGAATTGGGTCCCCATGAGGAGAGAGCCTTAGCTAGGGTTAGGGTTCGGTCCAGGGACGTCGCCAGGGCCGAAGCGACTCCGGTCTCGTGATCTCCCTCGAGGGCTGAAGTGAGGGCCCATGCCAGGAGGCGGCTCAAATGCAGGATTAGGGATCGAGGCAGGCTTAGGTTTCGGTGGAGGGTCCTGGTTCGGGGTAGGGTTAGGGTTAGGGTTAGGTCCCAGGAGGTTCCAGGCGCCGAACTCACAGCAGGGCAGTGGTCTCCCCGAAGGGCTGAGTTGAGGGCACAAGGGACGGTGCCGGTCAGGGTCCCTCTTTGGCTGCCAAGGCCACACACGTCGATAAGCCCCTGGTCGAGGAGGCCTCCGGAATCCTCTCGGGAGCTGCAGCCGGGCCTGGGAAACGACATGGTGAGCTTCCAGGTTCCTTGCCGAGTCAGCCTGCACCGCTTCTGGACCCCAGGCGCGTGATGCTGTCCGACCTTGGAATTGGGTCCCCATGAGGAGAGAGCCTTAGCTAGGGTTAGGGTTCGGTCCAGGGACGTCGCCAGGGCCGAAGCGACTCCGGTCTCGTGATCTCCCTCGAGGGCTGAAGTGAGGGCCCATGCCAGAAGGCGGCTCAAATGCAGGATTAGGGAACGAGGCAGGCTTAGGTTTCGGTGGAGGGTAACGGTTCGGGGTAGGGTTAGGGTTAGGGTTAGGTCCCAGGAGGTTCCAGGCGCCGAACCCACAGCAGGGCAGTGGTCTCCCCGAAGGGCTGAGTTGAGGGCACAAGGGACGGTGCCGGTCAGGGTCCCTCTTTGGCTGCCAAGGCCACACACGTCGATAAGCCCCTGGTCGAGGAGGCCTCCGGAATCCTCTCGGGAGCTGCAGCCGGGCCTGGGAAACGACATGGTGAGATTCCAGGTTCCTTGCCGAGTCAGCCTGCACCGCTTCTGGACCCCAGGCGCGTGATGCTGTCCGACCTTGGAATTGGGTCCCCATGAGGAGAGAGCCTTAGCTAGGGTTAGGGTTCGGTCCAGGGACGTCGCCAGGGCCGAAGCGACTCCGGTCTCGTGATCTCCCTCGAGGGCTGAAGTGAGGGCCCATGCCAGGAGGCGGCTCAAATGCAGGATTAGGGATCGAGGCAGGCTTAGGTTTCGGTGGAGGGTCCTGGTTCGGGGTAGGGTTAGGGTTAGGGTTAGGTCCCAGGAGGTTCCAGGCGCCGAACCCACAGCAGGGCAGTGGTCTCCCCGAAGGGCTGAGTTGAGGGCACAAGGGACGGTGCCGGTCAGGGTCCCTCTTTGGCTGCCAAGGCCACACACGTCGATAAGCCCCTGGTCGAGGAGGCCTCCGGAATCCTCTCGGGAGCTGCAGCCGGGCCTGGGAAACGACATGGTGAGCTTCCAGGTTCCTTGCCGAGTCAGCCTGCACCGCTTCTGGACCCCAGGCGCGTGATGCTGTCCGACCTTGGAATTGGGTCCCCATGAGGAGAGAGCCTTAGCTAGGGTTAGGGTTCGGTCCAGGGACGTCGCCAGGGCCGAAGCGACTCCGGTCTCGTGATCTCCCTCGAGGGCTGAAGTGAGGGCCCATGCCAGAAGGCGGCTCAAATGCAGGATTAGGGAACGAGGCAGGCTTAGGTTTCGGTGGAGGGTAACGGTTCGGGGTAGGGTTAGGGTTAGGGTTAGGTCCCAGGAGGTTCCAGGCGCCGAACTCACAGCAGGGCAGTGGTCTCCCCGAAGGGCTGAGTTGAGGGCACAAGGGACGGTGCCGGTCAGGGTCCCTCTTTGGCTGCCAAGGCCACACACGTCGATAAGCCCCTGGTCGAGGAGGCCTCCGGAATCCTCTCGGGAGCTGCAGCCGGGCCTGGGAAACGACATGGTGAGATTCCAGGTTCCTTGCCGAGTCAGCCTGCACCGCTTCTGGACCCCAGGCGCGTGATGCTGTCCGACCTTGGAATTGGGTCCCCATGAGGAGAGAGCCTTAGCTAGGGTTAGGGTTCGGTCCAGGGACGTCGCCAGGGCCGAAGCGACTCCGGTCTCGTGATCTCCCTCGAGGGCTGAAGTGAGGGCCCATGCCAGGAGGCGGCTCAAATGCAGGATTAGGGTCGAGGCAGGCTTAGGTTTCGGTGGAGGGTCCTGGTTCGGGGTAGGGTTAGGGTTAGGGTTAGGTCCCAGGAGGTTCCAGGCGCCGAACTCACAGCAGGGCAGTGGTCTCCCCGAAGGGCTGAGTTGAGGGCACAAGGGACGGTGCCGGTCAGGGTCCCTCTTTGGCTGCCAAGGCCACACACGTCGATAAGCCCCTGGTCGAGGAGGCCTCCGGAATCCTCTCGGGAGCTGCAGCCGGGCCTGGGAAACGACATGGTGAGCTTCCAGGTTCCTTGCCGAGTCAGCCTGCACCGCTTCTGGACCCTATGCGCGTGATGCTGTCCGACCTTGGAATTGGGTCCCCATGAGGAGAGAGCCTTAGCTAGGGTTAGGGTTCGGTCCAGGGACGTCGCCAGGGCCGAAGCGACTCCGGTCTCGTGATCTCCCTCGAGGGCTGAAGTGAGGGCCCATGCCAGAAGGCGGCTCAAATGCAGGATTAGGGAACGAGGCAGGCTTAGGTTTCGGTGGAGGGTAACGGTTCGGGGTAGGGTTAGGGTTAGGGTTAGGTCCCAGGAGGTTCCAGGCGCCGAACTCACAGCAGGGCAGTGGTCTCCCCGAAGGGCTGAGTTGAGGGCACAAGGGACGGTGCCGGTCAGGGTCCCTCTTTGGCTGCCAAGGCCACACACGTCGATAAGCCCCTGGTCGAGGAGGCCTCCGGAATCCTCTCGGGAGCTGCAGCCGGGCCTGGGAAACGACATGGTGAGATTCCAGGTTCCTTGCCGAGTCAGCCTGCACCGCTTCTGGACCCCAGGCGCGTGATGCTGTCCGACCTTGGAATTGGGTCCCCATGAGGAGAGAGCCTTAGCTAGGGTTAGGGTTCGGTCCAGGGACGTCGCCAGGGCCGAAGCGACTCCGGTCTCGTGATCTCCCTCGAGGGCTGAAGTGAGGGCCCATGCCAGAAGGCGGCTCAAATGCAGGATTAGGGAACGAGGCAGGCTTAGGTTTCGGTGGAGGGTCCTGGTTCGGGGTAGGGTTAGGGTTAGGGTTAGGTCCCAGGAGGTTCCAGGCGCCGAACTCACAGCAGGGCAGTGGTCTCCCCGAAGGGCTGAGTTGAGGGCACAAGGGACGGTGCCGGTCAGGGTCCCTCTTTGGCTGCCAAGGCCACACACGTCGATAAGCCCCTGGTCGAGGAGGCCTCCGGAATCCTCTCGGGAGCTGCAGCCGGGCCTGGGAAACGACATGGTGAGCTTCCAGGTTCCTTGCCGAGTCAGCCTGCACCGCTTCTGGACCCCAGGCGCGTGATGCTGTCCGACCTTGGAATTGGGTCCCCATGAGGAGAGAGCCTTAGCTAGGGTTAGGGTTCGGTCCAGGGACGTCGCCAGGGCCGAAGCGACTCCGGTCTCGTGATCTCCCTCGAGGGCTGAAGTGAGGGCCCATGCCAGAAGGCGGCTCAAATGCAGGATTAGGGAACGAGGCAGGCTTAGGTTTCGGTGGAGGGTCCTGGTTCGGGGTAGGGTTAGGGTTAGGGTTAGGTCCCAGGAGGTTCCAGGCGCCGAACTCACAGCAGGGCAGTGGTCTCCCCGAAGGGCTGAGTTGAGGGCACAAGGGACGGTGCCGGTCAGGGTCCCTCTTTGGCTGCCAAGGCCACACACGTCGATAAGCCCCTGGTCGAGGAGGCCTCCGGAATCCTCTCGGGAGCTGCAGCCGGGCCTGGGAAACGACATGGTGAGATTCCAGGTTCCTTGCCGAGTCAGCCTGCACCGCTTCTGGACCCCAGGCGCGTGATGCTGTCCGACCTTGGAATTGGGTCCCCATGAGGAGAGAGCCTTAGCTAGGGTTAGGGTTCGGTCCAGGGACGTCGCCAGGGCCGAAGCGACTCCGGTCTCGTGATCTCCCTCGAGGGCTGAAGTGAGGGCCCATGCCAGGAGGCGGCTCAAATGCAGGATTAGGGGTCGAGGCAGGCTTAGGTTTCGGTGGAGGGTCCTGGTTCGGGGTAGGGTTAGGGTTAGGGTTAGGTCCCAGGAGGTTCCAGGCGCCGAACTCACAGCAGGGCAGTGGTCTCCCCGAAGGGCTGAGTTGAGGGCACAAGGGACGGTGCCGGTCAGGGTCCCTCTTTGGCTGCCAAGGCCACACACGTCGATAAGCCCCTGGTCGAGGAGGCCTCCGGAATCCTCTCGGGAGCTGCAGCCGGGCCTGGGAAACGACATGGTGAGCTTCCAGGTTCCTTGCCGAGTCAGCCTGCACCGCTTCTGTTCCCTATGCGCGTGATGCTGTCCGACCTTGGAATTGGGTCCCCATGAGGAGAGAGCCTTAGCTAGGGTTAGGGTTCGGTCCAGGGACGACGCCAGGGCCGAAGCGACTCCGGTCTCGTGATCTCCCTCGAGGGCTGAAGTGAGGGCCCATGCCAGAAGGCGGCTCAAATGCAGGATTAGGGAACGAGGCAGGCTTAGGTTTCGGTGGAGGGTAACGGTTCGGGGTAGGGTTAGGGTTAGGGTTAGGTCCCAGGAGGTTCCAGGCGCCGAACTCACAGCAGGGCAGTGGTCTCCCCGAAGGGCTGAGTTGAGGGCACAAAGGACGGTGCCGGTCAGGGTCCCTCTTTGGCTGCCAAGGCCACACACGTCGATAAGCCCCTGGTCGAGGAGGCCTCCGGAATCCTCTCGGGAGCTGCAGCCGGGCCTGGGAAACGACATGGTGAGATTCCAGGTTCCATGCCGAGTCAGCCTGCACCGCTTCTGGACCCCAGGCGCGTGATGCTGTCCGACCTTGGAATTGGGTCCCCATGAGGAGAGAGCCTTAGCTAGGGTTAGGGTTCGGTCCAGGGACGTCGCCAGGGCCGAAGCGACTCCGGTCTCGTGATCTCCCTCGAGGGCTGAAGTGAGGGCCCATGCCAGGAGGCGGCTCAAATGCAGGATTAGGTGTCGAGGCAGGCTTAGGTTTCGGTGGAGGGTCCTGGTTCGGGGTAGGGTTAGGGTTAGGGTTAGGTCCCAGGAGGTTCCAGGCGCTGAACTCACAGCAGGGCAGTGGTCTCCCCGAAGGGCTGAGTTGAGGGCACAAAGGACGGTGCCGGTCAGGGTCCCTCTTTGGCTGCCAAGGCCACACACGTCGATAAGCCCCTGGTCGAGGAGGCCTCCGGAATCCTCTCGGGAGCTGCAGCCGGGCCTGGGAAACGACATGGTGAGCTTCCAGGTTCCTTGCCGAGTCAGCCTGCACCGCTTCTGTTCCCTATGCGCGTGATGCTGTCCGACCTTGGAATTGGGTCCCCATGAGGAGAGAGCCTTAGCTAGGGTTAGGGTTCGGTCCAGGGACGTCGCCAGGGCCGAAGCGACTCCGGTCTCGTGATCTCCCTCGAGGGCTGAAGTGAGGGCCCATGCCAGAAGGCGGCTCAAATGCAGGATTAGGGAACGAGGCAGGCTTAGGTTTCGGTGGAGGGTAACGGTTCGGGGTAGGGTTAGGGTTAGGGTTAGGTCCCAGGAGGTTCCAGGCGCCGAACTCACAGCAGGGCAGTGGTCTCCCCGAAGGGCTGAGTTGAGGGCACAAGGGACGGTGCCGGTCAGGGTCCCTCTTTGGCTGTCAAGGCCACACACGTCGATAAGCCCCTGGTCGAGGAGGCCTCCGGAATCCTCTCGGGAGCTGCAGCCGGGCCTGGGAAACGACATGGTGAGCTTCCAGGTTCCTTGCCGAGTCAGCCTGCACCGCTTCTGGACCCTATGCGCGTGATGCTGTCCGACCTTGGAATTGGGTCCCCATGAGGAGAGAGCCTTAGCTAGGGTTAGGGTTCGGTCCAGGGACGACGCCAGGGCCGAAGCGACTCCGGTCTCGTGATCTCCCTCGAGGGCTGAAGTGAGGGCCCATGCCAGAAGGCGGCTCAAATGCAGGATTAGGGAACGAGGCAGGCTTAGGTTTCGGTGGAGGGTCCTGGTTCGGGGTAGGGTTAGGGTTAGGGTTAGGTCCCAGGAGGTTCCAGGCGCCGAACTCACAGCAGGGCAGTGGTCTCCCCGAAGGGCTGAGTTGAGGGCACAAAGGACGGTGCCGGTCAGGGTCCCTCTTTGGCTGCCAAGGCCACACACGTCGATAAGCCCCTGGTCGAGGAGGCCTCCGGAATCCTCTCGGGAGCTGCAGCCGGGCCTGGGAAACGACATGGTGAGATTCCAGGTTCCATGCCGAGTCAGCCTGCACCGCTTCTGGACCCCAGGCGCGTGATGCTGTCCGACCTTGGAATTGGGTCCCCATGAGGAGAGAGCCTTAGCTAGGGTTAGGGTTCGGTCCAGGGACGTCGCCAGGGCCGAAGCGACTCCGGTCTCGTGATCTCCCTCGAGGGCTGAAGTGAGGGCCCATGCCAGGAGGCGGCTCAAATGCAGGATTAGGTGTCGAGGCAGGCTTAGGTTTCGGTGGAGGGTCCTGGTTCGGGGTAGGGTTAGGGTTAGGGTTAGGTCCCAGGAGGTTCCAGGCGCTGAACTCACAGCAGGGCAGTGGTCTCCCCGAAGGGCTGAGTTGAGGGCACAAAGGACGGTGCCGGTCAGGGTCCCTCTTTGGCTGCCAAGGCCACACACGTCGATAAGCCCCTGGTCGAGGAGGCCTCCGGAATCCTCTCGGGAGCTGCAGCCGGGCCTGGGAAACGACATGGTGAGCTTCCAGGTTCCTTGCCGAGTCAGCCTGCACCGCTTCTGGACCCCAGGCGCGTGATGCTGTCCGACCTTGGAATTGGGTCCCCATGAGGAGAGAGCCTTAGCTAGGGTTAGGGTTCGGTCCAGGGACGTCGCCAGGGCCGAAGCGACTCCGGTCTCGTGATCTCCCTCGAGGGCTGAAGTGAGGGCCCATGCCAGGAGGCGGCTCAAATGCAGGATTAGGTGTCGAGGCAGGCTTAGGTTTCGGTGGAGGGTCCTGGTTCGGGGTAGGGTTAGGGTTAGGGTTAGGTCCCAGGAGGTTCCAGGCGCCGAACTCACAGCAGGGCAGTGGTCTCCCCGAAGGGCTGAGTTGAGGGCACAAGGGACGGTGCCGGTCAGGGTCCCTCTTTGGCTGCCAAGGCCACACACGTCGATAAGCCCCTGGTCGAGGAGGCCTCCGGAATCCTCTCGGGAGCTGCAGCCGGGCCTGGGAAACGACATGGTGAGCTTCCAGGTTCCTTGCCGAGTCAGCCTGCACCGCTTCTGTTCCCTATGCGCGTGATGCTGTCCGACCTTGGAATTGGGTCCCCATGAGGAGAGAGCCTTAGCTAGGGTTAGGGTTCGGTCCAGGGACGACGCCAGGGCCGAAGCGACTCCGGTCTCGTGATCTCCCTCGAGGGCTGAAGTGAGGGCCCATGCCAGAAGGCGGCTCAAATGCAGGATTAGGGATCGAGGCAGGCTTAGGTTTCAGTGGAGGGTAACGGTTCGGGGTAGGGTTAGGGTTAGGGTTAGGTCCCAGGAGGTTCCAGGCGCCGAACTCACAGCAGGGCAGTGGTCTCCCCGAAGGGCTGAGTTGAGGGCACAAAGGACGGTGCCGGTCAGGATACCTCTTTGGCTGCCAAGGCCACACACGTCGATAAGCCCCTGGTCGAGGAGGCCTCCGGAATCCTCTCGGAGCTGCAGCCGGGCCTGGGAAACGACATGGTGAGATTCCAGTTTCCATGCCGAGTCAGCCTGCACCGCTTCTGGACCCCAGGCGCGTGATGCTGTCCGACCTTGGAATTGGGTCCCCATGAGGAGAGAGCCTTAGCTAGGGTTAGGGTTCGGTCCAGGGACGTCGCCAGGGCCGAAGCGACTCCGGTCTCGTGATCTCCCTCGAGGGCTGAAGTGAGGGCCCATGCCAGGAGGCGGCTCAAATGCAGGATTAGGTGTCGAGGCAGGCTTAGGTTTCGGTGGAGGGTCCTGGTTCGGGGTAGGGTTAGGGTTAGGGTTAGGTCCCAGGAGGTTCCAGGCGCTGAACTCACAGCAGGGCAGTGGTCTCCCCGAAGGGGTGAGTTGAGGGCACAAAGGACGGTGCCGGTCAGGGTCCCTCTTTGGCTGCCAAGGCCACACACGTCGATAAGCCCCTGGTCGAGGAGGCCTCCGGAATCCTCTCGGGAGCTGCAGCCGGGCCTGGGAAACGACATGGTGAGCTTCCAGGTTCCTTGCCGAGTCAGCCTGCACCGCTTCTGGACCCCAGGTGCGTGATGCTGTCCGACCTTGGAATTGGGTCCCCATGAGGAGAGAGCCTTAGCTAGGGTTAGGGTTCGGTCCAGGGACGTCGCCAGGGCCGAAGCGACTCCGGTCTCGTGATCTCCCTCGAGGGCTGAAGTGAGGGCCCATGCCAGGAGGCGGCTCAAATGCAGGATTAGGGGTCGAGGCAGGCTTAGGTTTCGGTGGAGGGTCCTGGTTCGGGGTAGGGTTAGGGTTAGGGTTAGGTCCCAGGAGGTTCCAGGCGCTGAACTCACAGCAGGGCAGTGGTCTCCCCGAAGGGCTGAGTTGAGGGCACAAGAGACGGTGCCGGTCAGGGTCCCTCTTTGGCTGACAAGGCCACACACGTCGATAAGCCCCTGGTCGAGGAGGCCTCCGGAATCCTCTCGGGAGCTGCAGCCGGGCCTGGGAAACGACATGGTGAGCTTCCAGGTTCCTTGCCGAGTCAGCCTGCACCGCTTCTGTTCCCTATGCGCGTGATGCTGTCCGACCTTGGAATTGGGTCCCCATGAGGAGAGAGCCTTAGCTAGGGTTAGGGTTCGGTCCAGGGACGACGCCAGGGCCGAAGCGACTCCGGTCTCGTGATCTCCCTCGAGGGCTGAAGTGAGGGCCCATGCCAGAAGGCGGCTCAAATGCAGGATTAGGGAATGAGGCAGGCTTAGGTTTCGGTGGAGGGTCCCGGTTCGGGGTAGGGTTAGGGTTAGGGTTAGGTCCCAGGAGGTTCCAGGCGCCGAACTCACAGCAGGGCAGTGGTCTCCCCGAAGGGCTGAGTTGAGGGCACACGGGACGGTGCCGGTCAGGGTCCCTCCCTGGCTGCCAAGGCCACACACGTCGATAAGCCCCTGGTCGAGGAGGCCTCCGGAATCCTCTCGGGAGCTGCAGCCGGGCCTGGGAAACGACATGGTGAGATTCCAAGTTCCATGCCGAGTCAGCCTGCACCGCTTCTGGACCCCAGGCGCGTGATGCTGTCCGACCTTGGAATTGGGTCCCCATGAGGAGAGAGCCTTAGCTAGGGTTAGGGTTCGGTCCAGGGACGTCGCCAGGGCCGAAGCGACTCCGGTCTCGTGATCTCCCTCGAGGGCTGAAGTGAGGGCCCATGCCAGGAGGCGGCTCAAATGCAGGATTAGGTGTCGAGGCAGGCTTAGGTTTCGGTGGAGGGTCCTGGTTCGGGGTAGGGTTAGGGTTAGGGTTAGGTCCCAGGAGGTTCCAGGCGCTGAACTCACAGCCGGGCAGTGGTCTCCCCGAAGGGCTGAGTTGAGGGCACAAAGGACGGTGCCGGTCAGGATCCCTCTTTGGCTGCCAAGGCCACACACGTCGATAAGCCCCTGGTCGAGGAGGCCTCCGGAATCCTCTCGGGAGCTGCAGCCGGGCCTGGGAAACGACATGGTGAGCTTCCAGGTTCCTTGCCGAGTCAGCCTGCACCGCTTCTGTTCCCTATGCGCGTGATGCTGTCCGACCTTGGAATTGGGTCCCCATGAGGAGAGAGCCTTAGCTAGGGTTAGGGTTCGGTCCAGGGACGACGCCAGGGCCGAAGCGACTCCGGTCTCGTGATCTCCCTCGAGGGCTGAAGTGAGGGCCCATGCCAGGAAGCGGCTCAAATGCAGGATAAGGGAACGAGGCAGGCTTAGGTTTCGGTGGAGGGTAACGGTTCGGGGTAGGGTTAGGGTTAGGGTTAGGTCCCAGGAGGTTCCAGGCGCCGAACCCACAGCAGGGCAGTGGTCTCCCCGAAGGGCTGTGTTGAGGGCACAAGGGACGGTGCCGGTCAGGGTCCCTCCCTGGCTGTCAAGGCCACACACGTCGATAAGACCCTGGTCGAGGAGGCCTCCGGAATCCTCTCGGGAGCTGCAGCCGGGCCTGGGAAACGACATAGTGAGCTTCCAGGTTCCTTGCCGAGTCAGCCTGCACCGCTTCTGTTCCCTATGCGCGTGATGCTGTCCGACCTTGGAATTGGGTCCCCATGAGGAGAGAGCCTTAGCTAGGGTTAGGGTTCGGTCCAGGGACGATGCCAGGGCCGAAGCGACTCCGCTCTCGTGATCTCCCTCGAGGGCTGAAGTGAGGGCCCATGCCAGAAGGCGGCTCAAATGCAGGATTAGGGATCGAGGCAGGCTTAGGTTTCAGTGGAGGGTAACGGTTCGGGGTAGGGTTAGGGTTAGGGTTAGTTCCCAGGAGGTTCCAGGTGCCGAACCCACAGCAGGGCAGTGGTCTCCCCGAAGGGCTTAGTTGCGGGCACAAAGGACGGTGCCGGTCAGGATACCTCTTTGGCTGCCAAGGCCACACACGTCGATAAGTCCTTGGTCGAGGAGGCCTCCGGAATCCTCTCGGAGCTGCAGCCGGGCCTGGGAAACGACATTGTGAGATTCCAGTTTCCATGGTGAGTCACCCTGCACCGCTTCTGGACCGCAGGCGCGTGATGCTGTCCGACCTTGGAATTGGGTCCACATGAGGAGAGAGCCTTAGCTAGGGTTAGGGTTCGGTCCAGGGACGTTGCCAGGGCCGAAGCGACTCCGGTCTCGTGATCTCCCTCGAGGGCTGAAGTGAGGGCCCATGCCAGGAGGCGGCTCAAATGCAGGATTAGTTGTCGAGGCAGGGTTAGGTTTCGGTGGAGGGTCCTGGTTCGGGGTAGGGTTATGGTTAGGTTTAGTTCCCAGGAGGTTCCAGGCGCTGAACTCACAGAAGGGCAGTGGTCTACCCGAAGGGGTGAGTTGAGGGCACATGGGATGGTGCCGGTCAGGGTCCCTATTTGGCTGCCAAGAACACACTCGTCAATAAGCCCCTGGTCGAGGAGGCCTCCGGAATCCTCTCGGGAGCTGCAGCCGGGTCTGGGAAACGACATGCTGAGATTCCAAGTTCCATGCCGAGTCAGCCTGCACCGCTTCTGGACCCCAGGTGCTTGATGCTGTCCGACCTTGGAATTGGGTCCACGTGAGGAGAGAGCCTTAGCTAGGGTTAGGGTTCGGTCCAGGGACGTCGCCAGGGCCGAAGCGACTCCGGTCTCGTGATCTCCCTCGAGGGCTGAAGTGAGGGCCCATGCCAGGAGGCGGCTCAAATGCAGGATTAGGTGTCGAGGCAGGCTTAGGTTTCGGTGGAGGGTCCTGGTTCGGGGTTGGGTTAGGGTTAGGGTTAGGTCCCAGGAGGTTCCAGGCGCTGAACTCACAGCAGGGCAGTGGTCTCCCCGAAGGGGTGAGTTGAGGGCACAAGAGACGGTGCCGGTCAGGTCCCTCTTTGGCTGACAAGACCACACACCTCGATAAGCCTTTGGTCGCGGAGGCCTCCGAAATCCTCTCGGGAGCTGCAGCCGGGCCTGGGAAACGACATGGTGAGCTTCCAGGTTCCTTGCCGAGTCAGCCTGCACCGCTTGTGTTCCCTATGCGCGTGATGCTGTCCGACCTTGGAATTGGGTCCCCATGAGGAGAGAGCCATAGCTAGGGTTAGGGTTCGGTCCAGGGACGACGCCAGGGCCGAAGCGACTCTGGTCTCGTGATCTCCCTCGAGGGCTGAAGTGAGGGGCCATGCCAGAAGGCGGCTCAAATGCAGGATATGGGAATGAGGCAGGCTTAGGTTTCTGTGGAGGGAAACGGTTCGGGTAGGGTTAGGGTTAGGGTTAGGTCCCAGGAGGTTCCAGGCGCCGAACTCACAGCAGGGCAGTGGTCTCCCCGAAGGGCTGAGTTGAGGGCACACGGGACGGTGCCCGTCAGGGTCCCTCCCTGGCTGTCAAGGCCACACACGTCGATAAGCCCCTGGTCGAGGAGGCCTCCGGAATCCTCTCTGGAGCTGCAGCCGGGCCTGGGAAACGACATGGTGAGATTCCAAGTTCCATGCCGAGTCAGCCTGCACCGCTTCTGGACCCCAGGCGCGTGATGCTGTCCGACCTTGTTATTGGGTCCCCATGAGGAGAGAGCCTTAGCTAGGGTTAGGGTTCGGTCCAGGGACGTCGCCAGGGCCGAAGCGACTCCGGTCTCGTGATCTCCCTCGAGGGCTGAAGTGAGGGCCCATGCCAGGAGGCGGCTCAAATGCAGGATTAGGTGTCGAGGCAGGCTTAGGTTTCGGTGGAGGGTCCTGGTTCGGGGTAGGGTTAGGGTTAGGGTTAGGTCCCAGGAGGTTCCAGGCGCTGAACTCACAGCCGGGCAGTGGTCTCCCCGAAGGTCTGAGTTGAGGGCACAAAGGACGGTGTCGGTCAGGATCCCTCTTTGGCTGCCAAGGCCACACACGTCGATTAGCCCCTGGTCGAGGAGGCCTCCGGAATCCTCTCGGGAGCTGCAGCCGGGCCTGGGAAACGACATGGTGAGCTTCCAGGTTCCTTGCCGAGTCAGCCTGCACCGCTTGTGTTCCCTATGCGCGTGATGCTGTCCGACCTTGGAATTGGGTCCCCATGAGGAGAGAGCCTTAGCTAGGGTTAGGGTTCGGTCCAGGGACGACGCCAGGGCCGAAGCGACTCCGGTCTCGTGATCTCCCTCGAGGGCTGAAGTGAGGGCCCATGCCAGAAGCGGCTCAAATGCAGGATAAGGGAACGAGGAAGGCTTACGTTTCGGTGGAGGGTAACGGTTCGGGGTAGGGTTAGGGTTAGGTCCCAGGAGGTTCCAGGCGCCGAACCCACAGCAGGGCAGTGGTCTCCCCGAAGGGCTGTGTTGAGGGCACAAGGGACGGTGCCGGTCAGGGTCCCTCCCTGGCTGTCAAGGCCACACACGTCGATAAGACCCTGGTCGAGGAGGCCTCCAGGAATCCTCTCGGGAGCTGCAGCCGGGCCTGGGAAACGACATAGTGAGCTTCCAGGTTCCTTGCCGAGTCAGCCTGCACCGCTTCTGTTCCCTATGCACGTGATGCTGTCTGACCTTGGAATTGGGTCCCCATGAGGAGAGAGCCTTAGCTAGGGTTAGGGTTCAGTCCAGGGACGATGCCAGGGCCGAAGCGACTCCGCTCTCGTGATCTCCCTCGAGGGCTGAAGTGTGGGCCCATGCCAGAAGGCGGCTCAAATGCAGGATTAGGGATCGAGGCAGGCTTAGGTTTCAGTGGAGGGTAACGGTTCGGGGTAGGGTTAGGGTGAGGGTTAGTTCCCAGGAGGTTCCAGGTGCCGAACCCACAGCAGGGCAGTGGTCTCCCCGAAGGGCTTAGTTGCGGGCACAAAGGACGGTGCCGGTCAGGATACCTCTTTGGCTGCCAAGGCCACACACGTCGATAAGTCCTTGGTCGAGGAGGCCTCCGGAATCCTCTCGGAGCTGCAGCCGGGCCTGGGAAACGACATTGTGAGATTCCAGTTTCCATGGTGAGTCACCCTGCACCGCTTCTGGACCGCAGGCGCGTGATGCTGTCCGACCTTGGAATTGGGTCCACATGAGGAGAGAGCCTTACCTAGGGTTAGGGATCGGTCCAGGGACGTTGCCAGGGCCAAAGCGACTCCGGTCTCGTGATCTCCCTCGAGGGCTGAAGTGAGGGCCCATGCCAGGAGGCGGCTCAAATGCAGGATTAGTTGTCGAGGCAGGGTTAGGTTTCGGTGGAGGGTCCTGGTTCGGGGTAGGGTTATGGTTAGGTTTAGTTCCCAGGAGGTTCCAGGCGCTGAACTCACAGAAGGGCAGTGGTCTACCCGAAGGGGTGAGTTGAGGGCACATGGGATGGTGCCGGTCAGGGTCCCTATTTGGCTGCCAAGAACACACTCGTCAATAAGCCCCTGGTCGAGGAGGCCTCCGGAATCCTCTCGGGAGCTGCAGCCGGGTCTGGGAAACGACATGCTGAGATTCCAAGTTCCATGCCGAGTCAGCCTGCACCGCTTCTGGACCCCAGGTGCTTGATGCTGTCCGACCTTGGAATTGGGTCCACGTGAGGAGAGAGCCTTAGCTAGGGTTAGGGTTCGGTCCAGGGACGTCGCCAGGGCCGAAGCGACTCCGGTCTCGTGATCTCCCTCGAGGGCTGAAGTGAGGGCCCATGCCAGGAGGCGGCTCAAATGCAGGATTAGGTGTCGAGGCAGGCTTAGGTTTCGGTGGAGGGTCCTGGTTCGGGGTTGGGTTAGGGTTAGGGTTAGGTCCCAGGAGGTTCCAGGCGCTGAACTCACAGCAGGGCAGTGGTCTCCCCGAAGGGGTGAGTTGAGGGCACAAGAGACGGTGCCGGTCAGGTCCCTCTTTGGCTGACAAGACCACACACCTCGATAAGCCTTTGGTCGCGGAGGCCTCCGAAATCCTCTCGGGAGCTGCAGCCGGGCCTGGGAAACGACATGGTGAGCTTCCAGGTTCCTTGCCGAGTCAGCCTGCACCGCTTGTGTTCCCTATGCGCGTGATGCTGTCCGACCTTGGAATTGGGTCCCCATGAGGAGAGAGCCATAGCTAGGGTTAGGGTTCGGTCCAGGGACGACGCCAGGGCCGAAGCGACTCTGGTCTCGTGATCTCCCTCGAGGGCTGAAGTGAGGGGCCATGCCAGAAGGCGGCTCAAATGCAGGATATGGGAATGAGGCAGGCTTAGGTTTCTGTGGAGGGAAACGGTTCGGGTAGGGTTAGGGTTAGGGTTAGGTCCCAGGAGGTTCCAGGCGCCGAACTCACAGCAGGGCAGTGGTCTCCCCGAAGGGCTGAGTTGAGGGCACACGGGACGGTGCCCGTCAGGGTCCCTCCCTGGCTGTCAAGGCCACACACGTCGATAAGCCCCTGGTCGAGGAGGCCTCCGGAATCCTCTCTGGAGCTGCAGCCGGGCCTGGGAAACGACATGGTGAGATTCCAAGTTCCATGCCGAGTCAGCCTGCACCGCTTCTGGACCCCAGGCGCGTGATGCTGTCCGACCTTGTTATTGGGTCCCCATGAGGAGAGAGCCTTAGCTAGGGTTAGGGTTCGGTCCAGGGACGTCGCCAGGGCCGAAGCGACTCCGGTCTCGTGATCTCCCTCGAGGGCTGAAGTGAGGGCCCATGCCAGGAGGCGGCTCAAATGCAGGATTAGGTGTCGAGGCAGGCTTAGGTTTCGGTGGAGGGTCCTGGTTCGGGGTAGGGTTAGGGTTAGGGTTAGGTCCCAGGAGGTTCCAGGCGCTGAACTCACAGCCGGGCAGTGGTCTCCCCGAAGGTCTGAGTTGAGGGCACAAAGGACGGTGTCGGTCAGGATCCCTCTTTGGCTGCCAAGGCCACACACGTCGATTAGCCCCTGGTCGAGGAGGCCTCCGGAATCCTCTCGGGAGCTGCAGCCGGGCCTGGGAAACGACATGGTGAGCTTCCAGGTTCCTTGCCGAGTCAGCCTGCACCGCTTGTGTTCCCTATGCGCGTGATGCTGTCCGACCTTGGAATTGGGTCCCCATGAGGAGAGAGCCTTAGCTAGGGTTAGGGTTCGGTCCAGGGACGACGCCAGGGCCGAAGCGACTCCGGTCTCGTGATCTCCCTCGAGGGCTGAAGTGAGGGCCCATGCCAGAAGCGGCTCAAATGCAGGATAAGGGAACGAGGAAGGCTTACGTTTCGGTGGAGGGTAACGGTTCGGGGTAGGGTTAGGGTTAGGTCCCAGGAGGTTCCAGGCGCCGAACCCACAGCAGGGCAGTGGTCTCCCCGAAGGGCTGTGTTGAGGGCACAAGGGACGGTGCCGGTCAGGGTCCCTCCCTGGCTGTCAAGGCCACACACGTCGATAAGACCCTGGTCGAGGAGGCCTCCAGGAATCCTCTCGGGAGCTGCAGCCGGGCCTGGGAAACGACATAGTGAGCTTCCAGGTTCCTTGCCGAGTCAGCCTGCACCGCTTCTGTTCCCTATGCACGTGATGCTGTCTGACCTTGGAATTGGGTCCCCATGAGGAGAGAGCCTTAGCTAGGGTTAGGGTTCAGTCCAGGGACGATGCCAGGGCCGAAGCGACTCCGCTCTCGTGATCTCCCTCGAGGGCTGAAGTGTGGGCCCATGCCAGAAGGCGGCTCAAATGCAGGATTAGGGATCGAGGCAGGCTTAGGTTTCAGTGGAGGGTAACGGTTCGGGGTAGGGTTAGGGTGAGGGTTAGTTCCCAGGAGGTTCCAGGTGCCGAACCCACAGCAGGGCAGTGGTCTCCCCGAAGGGCTTAGTTGCGGGCACAAAGGACGGTGCCGGTCAGGATACCTCTTTGGCTGCCAAGGCCACACACGTCGATAAGTCCTTGGTCGAGGAGGCCTCCGGAATCCTCTCGGGAGCTGCAGCCGGGCCTGGGAAACGACATTGTGAGATTCCAGTTTCCATGGTGAGTCACCCTGCACCGCTTCTGGACCGCAGGCGCGTGATGCTGTCCGACCTTGGAATTGGGTCCACATGAGGAGAGAGCCTTAGCTAGGGTTAGGGTTCGGTCCAGGGACGTTGCCAGGGCCGAAGCGACTCCGGTCTCGTGATCTCCCTCGAGGGCTGAAGTGAGGGCCCATGCCAGGAGGCGGCTCAAATGCAGGATTAGGTGTCGAGGCAGGCTTAGGTTTCGGTGGAGGGTCCTGGTTCGGGGTAGGGTTAGGGTTAGGGTTAGGTCCCAGGAGGTTCCAGGCGCTGAACTCACAGCAGGGCAGTGGTCTCCCCGAAGGGGTGAGTTGAGGGCACAAGAGACGGTGCCGGTCAGGTCCCTCTTTGGCTGACAAGACCACACACCTCGATAAGCCTTTGGTCGCGGAGGCCTCCGAAATCCTCTCGGGAGCTGCAGCCGGGCCTGGGAAACGACATGGTGAGCTTCCAGGTTCCTTGCCGAGTCAGCCTGCACCGCTTGTGTTCCCTATGCGCGTGATGCTGTCCGACCTTGGAATTGGGTCCCCATGAGGAGAGAGCCATAGCTAGGGTTAGGGTTCGGTCCAGGGACGACGCCAGGGCCGAAGCGACTCTGGTCTCGTGATCTCCCTCGAGGGCTGAAGTGAGGGGCCATGCCAGAAGGCGGCTCAAATGCAGGATATGGGAATGAGGCAGGCTTAGGTTTCTGTGGAGGGAAACGGTTCGGGTAGGGTTAGGGTTAGGGTTAGGTCCCAGGAGGTTCCAGGCGCCGAACTCACAGCAGGGCAGTGGTCTCCCCGAAGGGCTGAGTTGAGGGCACACGGGACGGTGCCCGTCAGGGTCCCTCCCTGGCTGTCAAGGCCACACACGTCGATAAGCCCCTGGTCGAGGAGGCCTCCGGAATCCTCTCTGGAGCTGCAGCCGGGCCTGGGAAACGACATGGTGAGATTCCAAGTTCCATGCCGAGTCAGCCTGCACCGCTTCTGGACCCCAGGCGCGTGATGCTGTCCGACCTTGGAATTGGGTCCCCATGAGGAGAGAGCCTTAGCTAGGGTTAGGGTTCGGTCCAGGGACGTCGCCAGGGCCGAAGCGACTCCGGTCTCGTGATCTCCCTCGAGGGCTGAAGTGAGGGCCCATGCCAGGAGGCGGCTCAAATGCAGGATTAGGTGTCGAGGCAGGCTTAGGTTTCGGTGGAGGGTCCTGGTTCGGGGTAGGGTTAGGGTTAGGGTTAGGTCCCAGGAGGTTCCAGGCGCTGAACTCACAGCCGGGCAGTGGTCTCCCCGAAGGTCTGAGTTGAGGGCACAAAGGACGGTGTCGGTCAGGATCCCTCTTTGGCTGCCAAGGCCACACACGTCGATTAGCCCCTGGTCGAGGAGGCCTCCGGAATCCTCTCGGGAGCTGCAGCCGGGCCTGGGAAACGACATGGTGAGCTTCCAGGTTCCTTGCCGAGTCAGCCTGCACCGCTTGTGTTCCCTATGCGCGTGATGCTGTCCGACCTTGGAATTGGGTCCCCATGAGGAGAGAGCCTTAGCTAGGGTTAGGGTTCGGTCCAGGGACGACGCCAGGGCCGAAGCGACTCCGGTCTCGTGATCTCCCTCGAGGGCTGAAGTGAGGGCCCATGCCAGAAGCGGCTCAAATGCAGGATAAGGGAACGAGGAAGGCTTACGTTTCGGTGGAGGGTAACGGTTCGGGGTAGGGTTAGGGTTAGGTCCCAGGAGGTTCCAGGCGCCGAACCCACAGCAGGGCAGTGGTCTCCCCGAAGGGCTGTGTTGAGGGCACAAGGGACGGTGCCGGTCAGGGTCCCTCCCTGGCTGTCAAGGCCACACACGTCGATAAGACCCTGGTCGAGGAGGCCTCCAGGAATCCTCTCGGGAGCTGCAGCCGGGCCTGGGAAACGACATAGTGAGCTTCCAGGTTCCTTGCCGAGTCAGCCTGCACCGCTTCTGTTCCCTATGCACGTGATGCTGTCTGACCTTGGAATTGGGTCCCCATGAGGAGAGAGCCTTAGCTAGGGTTAGGGTTCAGTCCAGGGACGATGCCAGGGCCGAAGCGACTCCGCTCTCGTGATCTCCCTCGAGGGCTGAAGTGTGGGCCCATGCCAGAAGGCGGCTCAAATGCAGGATTAGGGATCGAGGCAGGCTTAGGTTTCAGTGGAGGGTAACGGTTCGGGGTAGGGTTAGGGTGAGGGTTAGTTCCCAGGAGGTTCCAGGTGCCGAACCCACAGCAGGGCAGTGGTCTCCCCGAAGGGCTTAGTTGCGGGCACAAAGGACGGTGCCGGTCAGGATACCTCTTTGGCTGCCAAGGCCACACACGTCGATAAGTCCTTGGTCGAGGAGGCCTCCGGAATCCTCTCGGAGCTGCAGCCGGGCCTGGGAAACGACATTGTGAGATTCCAGTTTCCATGGTGAGTCACCCTGCACCGCTTCTGGACCGCAGGCGCGTGATGCTGTCCGACCTTGGAATTGGGTCCACATGAGGAGAGAGCCTTAGCTAGGGTTAGGGATCGGTCCAGGGACGTTGCCAGGGCCAAAGCGACTCCGGTCTCGTGATCTCCCTCGAGGGCTGAAGTGAGGGCCCATGCCAGGAGGCGGCTCAAATGCAGGATTAGTTGTCGAGGCAGGCTTAGGTTTCGGTGGAGGGTCCTGGTTCGGGGTAGGGTTATGGTTAGGTTTAGTTCCCAGGAGGTTCCAGGCGCTGAACTCACAGAAGGGCAGTGGTCTACCCGAAGGGGTGAGTTGAGGGCACATGGGATGGTGCCGGTCAGGGTCCCTATTTGGCTGCCAAGAACACACTCGTCAATAAGCCCCTGGTCGAGGAGGCCTCCGGAATCCTCTCGGGAGCTGCAGCCGGGCCTGGGAAACGACATGCTGAGATTCCAAGTTCCATGCCGAGTCAGCCTGCACCGCTTCTGGACCCCAGGTGCGTGATGCTGTCCGACCTTGGAATTGGGTCCCCATGAGGAGAGAGCCTTAGCTAGGGTTAGGGTTCGGTCCAGGGACGTCGCCAGGGCCGAAGCGACTCCGGTCTCGTGATCTCCCTCGAGGGCTGAAGTGAGGGCCCATGCCAGGAGGCGGCTCAAATGCAGGATTAGGTGTCGAGGCAGGCTTAGGTTTCGGTGGAGGGTCCTGGTTCGGGGTAGGGTTAGGGTTAGGGTTAGGTCCCAGGAGGTTCCAGGCGCTGAACTCACAGCAGGGCAGTGGTCTCCCCGAAGGGGTGAGTTGAGGGCACAAAGGACGGTGCCGGTCAGGATCCCTCTTTGGCTGCCAAGGCCACACACGTCGATAAGCCCCTGGTCGAGGAGGCCTCCGGAATCCTCTCGGGAGCTGCAGCCGGGCCTGGGAAACGACATGGTGAGCTTCCAGGTTCCTTGCCGAGTCAGCCTGCACCGCTTGTGTTCCCTATGCGCGTGATGCTGTCCGACCTTGGAATTGGGTCCCCATGAGGAGAGAGCCTTAGCTAGGGTTAGGGTTCGGTCCAGGGACGACGCCAGGGCCGAAGCGACTCCGGTCTCGTGATCTCCCTCGAGGGCTGAAGTGAGGGCCCATGCCAGAAGGCGGCTCAAATGCAGGATAAGGGAACGAGGCAGGCTTAGGTTTCGGTGGAGGGTAACGGTTCGGGTAGGGTAGGGTTAGGGTTAGGTCCCAGGAGGTTCCAGGCGCCGAACTCACAGCAGGGCAGTGGTCTCCCCGAAGGGCTGAGTTGAGGGCACAAGGGACGGTGCCGGTCAGGGTCCCTCCCTGGCTGTCAAGGCCACACACGTCGATAAGCCCCTGGTCGAGGAGGCCTCCGGAATCCTCTCGGGAGCTGCAGCCGGGCCTGGGAAACGACATGGTGAGCTTCCAGGTTCCTTGCCGAGTCAGCCTGCACCGCTTCTGTTCCCTATGCGCGTGATGCTGTCCGACCTTGGAATTGGGTCCCCATGAGGAGAGAGCCTTAGCTAGGGTTAGGGTTCGGTCCAGGGACGATGCCAGGGCCGAAGCGACTCCGGTCTCGTGATCTCCCTCGAGGGCTGAAGTGAGGGCCCATGCCAGAAGGCGGCTCAAATGCAGGATTAGGGATCGAGGCAGGCTTAGGTTTCGGTGGAGGGTAACGGTTCGGGGTAGGGTTAGGGTTAGGGTTAGTTCCCAGGAGGTTCCAGGCGCCGAACCCACAGCAGGGCAGTGGTCTCCCCGAAGGGCTTAGTTGAGGGCACAAAGGACGGTGCCGGTCAGGATACCTCTTTGGCTGCCAAGGCCACACACGTCGATAAGTCCTTGGTCGAGGAGGCCTCCGGAATCCTCTCGGGAGCTGCAGCCGGGCCTGGGAAACGACATGGTGAGATTCCAGTTTCCATGCCGAGTCAGCCTGCACCGCTTCTGGACCGCAGGCGCGTGATGCTGTCCGACCTTGGAATTGGGTCCCCATGAGGAGAGAGCCTTAGCTAGGGTTAGGGTTCGGTCCAGGGACGTTGCCAGGGCCGAAGCGACTCCGGTCTCGTGATCTCCCTCGAGGGCTGAAGTGAGGGCCCATGCCAGGAGGCGGCTCAAATGCAGGATTAGTTGTCGAGGCAGGCTTAGGTTTCGGTGGAGGGTCCTGGTTCGGGGTAGGGTTAGGGTTAGGGTTAGTTCCCAGGAGGTTCCAGGCGCTGAACTCACAGCAGGGCAGTGGTCTCCCCGAAGGGGTGAGTTGAGGGCACATGGGACGGTGCCGGTCAGGGTCCCTATTTGGCTGCCAAGAACACACACGTCGATAAGCCCCTGGTCGAGGAGGCCTCCGGAATCCTCTCGGGAGCTGCAGCCGGGCCTGGGAAACGACATGGTGAGATTCCAAGTTCCATGCCGAGTCAGCCTGCACCGCTTCTGGACCCCAGGCGCGTGATGCTGTCCGACCTTGGAATTGGGTCCCCATGAGGAGAGAGCCTTAGCTAGGGTTAGGGTTCGGTCCAGGGACGTCGCCAGGGCCGAAGCGACTCCGGTCTCGTGATCTCCCTCGAGGGCTGAAGTGAGGGCCCATGCCAGGAGGCGGCTCAAATGCAGGATTAGGTGTCGAGGCAGGCTTAGGTTTCGGTGGAGGGTCCTGGTTCGGGGTAGGGTTAGGGTTAGGGTTAGGTCCCAGGAGGTTCCAGGCGCTGAACTCACAGCAGGGCAGTGGTCTCCCCGAAGGGCTGAGTTGAGGGCACAAAGGACGGTGCCGGTCAGGATCCCTCTTTGGCTGCCAAGGCCACACACGTCGATAAGCCCCTGGTCGAGGAGGCCTCCGGAATCCTCTCGGGAGCTGCAGCCGGGCCTGGGAAACGACATGGTGAGCTTCCAGGTTCCTTGCCGAGTCAGCCTGCACCGCTTGTGTTCCCTATGCGCGTGATGCTGTCCGACCTTGGAATTGGGTCCCCATGAGGAGAGAGCCTTAGCTAGGGTTAGGGTTCGGTCCAGGGACGACGCCAGGGCCGAAGCGACTCCGGTCTCGTGATCTCCCTCGAGGGCTGAAGTGAGGGCCCATGCCAGAAGCGGCTCAAATGCAGGATAAGGGAACGAGGAAGGCTTAGGTTTCGGTGGAGGGTAACGGTTCGGGGGGTAGGGTTAGGGTTAGGTCCCAGGAGGTTCCAGGCGCCGAACCCACAGCAGGGCAGTGGTCTCCCCGAAGGGCTGTGTTGAGGGCACAAGGGACGGTGCCGGTCAGGGTCCCTCCCTGGCTGTCAAGGCCACACACGTCGATAAGACCCTGGTCGAGGAGGCCTCCAGGAATCCTCTCGGGAGCTGCAGCCGGGCCTGGGAAACGACATAGTGAGCTTCCAGGTTCCTTGCCGAGTCAGCCTGCACCGCTTCTGTTCCCTATGCACGTGATGCTGTCTGACCTTGGAATTGGGTCCCCATGAGGAGAGAGCCTTAGCTAGGGTTAGGGTTCAGTCCAGGGACGATGCCAGGGCCGAAGCGACTCCGCTCTCGTGATCTCCCTCGAGGGCTGAAGTGTGGGCCCATGCCAGAAGGCGGCTCAAATGCAGGATTAGGGATCGAGGCAGGCTTAGGTTTCAGTGGAGGGTAACGGTTCGGGGTAGGGTTAGGGTGAGGGTTAGTTCCCAGGAGGTTCCAGGTGCCGAACCCACAGCAGGGCAGTGGTCTCCCCGAAGGGCTTAGTTGCGGGCACAAAGGACGGTGCCGGTCAGGATACCTCTTTGGCTGCCAAGGCCACACACGTCGATAAGTCCTTGGTCGAGGAGGCCTCCGGAATCCTCTCGGAGCTGCAGCCGGGCCTGGGAAACGACATTGTGAGATTCCAGTTTCCATGGTGAGTCACCCTGCACCGCTTCTGGACCGCAGGCGCGTGATGCTGTCCGACCTTGGAATTGGGTCCACATGAGGAGAGAGCCTTACCTAGGGTTAGGGATCGGTCCAGGGACGTTGCCAGGGCCAAAGCGACTCCGGTCTCGTGATCTCCCTCGAGGGCTGAAGTGAGGGCCCATGCCAGGAGGCGGCTCAAATGCAGGATTAGTTGTCGAGGCAGGGTTAGGTTTCGGTGGAGGGTCCTGGTTCGGGGTAGGGTTATGGTTAGGTTTAGTTCCCAGGAGGTTCCAGGCGCTGAACTCACAGAAGGGCAGTGGTCTACCCGAAGGGGTGAGTTGAGGGCACATGGGATGGTGCCGGTCAGGGTCCCTATTTGGCTGCCAAGAACACACTCGTCAATAAGCCCCTGGTCGAGGAGGCCTCCGGAATCCTCTCGGGAGCTGCAGCCGGGTCTGGGAAACGACATGCTGAGATTCCAAGTTCCATGCCGAGTCAGCCTGCACCGCTTCTGGACCCCAGGTGCTTGATGCTGTCCGACCTTGGAATTGGGTCCACGTGAGGAGAGAGCCTTAGCTAGGGTTAGGGTTCGGTCCAGGGACGTCGCCAGGGCCGAAGCGACTCCGGTCTCGTGATCTCCCTCGAGGGCTGAAGTGAGGGCCCATGCCAGGAGGCGGCTCAAATGCAGGATTAGGTGTCGAGGCAGGCTTAGGTTTCGGTGGAGGGTCCTGGTTCGGGGTTGGGTTAGGGTTAGGGTTAGGTCCCAGGAGGTTCCAGGCGCTGAACTCACAGCAGGGCAGTGGTCTCCCCGAAGGGGTGAGTTGAGGGCACAAGAGACGGTGCCGGTCAGGTCCCTCTTTGGCTGACAAGACCACACACCTCGATAAGCCTTTGGTCGCGGAGGCCTCCGAAATCCTCTCGGGAGCTGCAGCCGGGCCTGGGAAACGACATGGTGAGCTTCCAGGTTCCTTGCCGAGTCAGCCTGCACCGCTTGTGTTCCCTATGCGCGTGATGCTGTCCGACCTTGGAATTGGGTCCCCATGAGGAGAGAGCCATAGCTAGGGTTAGGGTTCGGTCCAGGGACGACGCCAGGGCCGAAGCGACTCTGGTCTCGTGATCTCCCTCGAGGGCTGAAGTGAGGGGCCATGCCAGAAGGCGGCTCAAATGCAGGATATGGGAATGAGGCAGGCTTAGGTTTCTGTGGAGGGAAACGGTTCGGGTAGGGTTAGGGTTAGGGTTAGGTCCCAGGAGGTTCCAGGCGCCGAACTCACAGCAGGGCAGTGGTCTCCCCGAAGGGCTGAGTTGAGGGCACACGGGACGGTGCCCGTCAGGGTCCCTCCCTGGCTGTCAAGGCCACACACGTCGATAAGCCCCTGGTCGAGGAGGCCTCCGGAATCCTCTCTGGAGCTGCAGCCGGGCCTGGGAAACGACATGGTGAGATTCCAAGTTCCATGCCGAGTCAGCCTGCACCGCTTCTGGACCCCAGGCGCGTGATGCTGTCCGACCTTGTTATTGGGTCCCCATGAGGAGAGAGCCTTAGCTAGGGTTAGGGTTCGGTCCAGGGACGTCGCCAGGGCCGAAGCGACTCCGGTCTCGTGATCTCCCTCGAGGGCTGAAGTGAGGGCCCATGCCAGGAGGCGGCTCAAATGCAGGATTAGGTGTCGAGGCAGGCTTAGGTTTCGGTGGAGGGTCCTGGTTCGGGGTAGGGTTAGGGTTAGGGTTAGGTCCCAGGAGGTTCCAGGCGCTGAACTCACAGCCGGGCAGTGGTCTCCCCGAAGGTCTGAGTTGAGGGCACAAAGGACGGTGTCGGTCAGGATCCCTCTTTGGCTGCCAAGGCCACACACGTCGATTAGCCCCTGGTCGAGGAGGCCTCCGGAATCCTCTCGGGAGCTGCAGCCGGGCCTGGGAAACGACATGGTGAGCTTCCAGGTTCCTTGCCGAGTCAGCCTGCACCGCTTGTGTTCCCTATGCGCGTGATGCTGTCCGACCTTGGAATTGGGTCCCCATGAGGAGAGAGCCTTAGCTAGGGTTAGGGTTCGGTCCAGGGACGACGCCAGGGCCGAAGCGACTCCGGTCTCGTGATCTCCCTCGAGGGCTGAAGTGAGGGCCCATGCCAGAAGCGGCTCAAATGCAGGATAAGGGAACGAGGAAGGCTTACGTTTCGGTGGAGGGTAACGGTTCGGGGTAGGGTTAGGGTTAGGTCCCAGGAGGTTCCAGGCGCCGAACCCACAGCAGGGCAGTGGTCTCCCCGAAGGGCTGTGTTGAGGGCACAAGGGACGGTGCCGGTCAGGGTCCCTCCCTGGCTGTCAAGGCCACACACGTCGATAAGACCCTGGTCGAGGAGGCCTCCAGGAATCCTCTCGGGAGCTGCAGCCGGGCCTGGGAAACGACATAGTGAGCTTCCAGGTTCCTTGCCGAGTCAGCCTGCACCGCTTCTGTTCCCTATGCACGTGATGCTGTCTGACCTTGGAATTGGGTCCCCATGAGGAGAGAGCCTTAGCTAGGGTTAGGGTTCAGTCCAGGGACGATGCCAGGGCCGAAGCGACTCCGCTCTCGTGATCTCCCTCGAGGGCTGAAGTGTGGGCCCATGCCAGAAGGCGGCTCAAATGCAGGATTAGGGATCGAGGCAGGCTTAGGTTTCAGTGGAGGGTAACGGTTCGGGGTAGGGTTAGGGTGAGGGTTAGTTCCCAGGAGGTTCCAGGTGCCGAACCCACAGCAGGGCAGTGGTCTCCCCGAAGGGCTTAGTTGCGGGCACAAAGGACGGTGCCGGTCAGGATACCTCTTTGGCTGCCAAGGCCACACACGTCGATAAGTCCTTGGTCGAGGAGGCCTCCGGAATCCTCTCGGAGCTGCAGCCGGGCCTGGGAAACGACATTGTGAGATTCCAGTTTCCATGGTGAGTCACCCTGCACCGCTTCTGGACCGCAGGCGCGTGATGCTGTCCGACCTTGGAATTGGGTCCACATGAGGAGAGAGCCTTACCTAGGGTTAGGGATCGGTCCAGGGACGTTGCCAGGGCCAAAGCGACTCCGGTCTCGTGATCTCCCTCGAGGGCTGAAGTGAGGGCCCATGCCAGGAGGCGGCTCAAATGCAGGATTAGTTGTCGAGGCAGGGTTAGGTTTCGGTGGAGGGTCCTGGTTCGGGGTAGGGTTATGGTTAGGTTTAGTTCCCAGGAGGTTCCAGGCGCTGAACTCACAGAAGGGCAGTGGTCTACCCGAAGGGGTGAGTTGAGGGCACATGGGATGGTGCCGGTCAGGGTCCCTATTTGGCTGCCAAGAACACACTCGTCAATAAGCCCCTGGTCGAGGAGGCCTCCGGAATCCTCTCGGGAGCTGCAGCCGGGCCTGGGAAACGACATGCTGAGATTCCAAGTTCCATGCCGAGTCAGCCTGCACCGCTTCTGGACCCCAGGTGCTTGATGCTGTCCGACCTTGGAATTGGGTCCCCATGAGGAGAGAGCCTTAGCTAGGGTTAGGGTTCGGTCCAGGGACGTCGCCAGGGCCGAAGCGACTCCGGTCTCGTGATCTCCCTCGAGGGCTGAAGTGAGGGCCCATGCCAGGAGGCGGCTCAAATGCAGGATTAGGTGTCGAGGCAGGCTTAGGTTTCGGTGGAGGGTCCTGGTTCGGGGTAGGGTTAGGGTTAGGGTTAGGTCCCAGGAGGTTCCAGGCGCTGAACTCACAGCAGGGCAGTGGTCTCCCCGAAGGGGTGAGTTGAGGGCACAAAGGACGGTGCCGGTCAGGATCCCTCTTTGGCTGCCAAGGCCACACACGTCGATAAGCCCCTGGTCGAGGAGGCCTCCGGAATCCTCTCGGGAGCTGCAGCCGGGCCTGGGAAACGACATGGTGAGCTTCCAGGTTCCTTGCCGAGTCAGCCTGCACCGCTTGTGTTCCCTATGCGCGTGATGCTGTCCGACCTTGGAATTGGGTCCCCATGAGGAGAGAGCCTTAGCTAGGGTTAGGGTTCGGTCCAGGGACGACGCCAGGGCCGAAGCGACTCCGGTCTCGTGATCTCCCTCGAGGGCTGAAGTGAGGGCCCATGCCAGAAGGCGGCTCAAATGCAGGATAAGGGAACGAGGCAGGCTTAGGTTTCGGTGGAGGGTAACGGTTCGGGTGGGTTAGGGTTAGGGTTAGGTCCCAGGAGGTTCCAGGCGCCGAACCCACAGCAGGGCAGTGGTCTCCCCGAAGGGCTGTGTTGAGGGCACAAGGGACGGTGCCGGTCAGGGTCCCTCCCTGGCTGTCAAGGCCACACACGTCGATAAGACCCTGGTCGAGGAGGCCTCCAGGAATCCTCTCGGGAGCTGCAGCCGGGCCTGGGAAACGACATAGTGAGCTTCCAGGTTCCTTGCCGAGTCAGCCTGCACCGCTTCTGTTCCCTATGCACGTGATGCTGTCTGACCTTGGAATTGGGTCCCCATGAGGAGAGAGCCTTAGCTAGGGTTAGGGTTCAGTCCAGGGACGATGCCAGGGCCGAAGCGACTCCGCTCTCGTGATCTCCCTCGAGGGCTGAAGTGTGGGCCCATGCCAGAAGGCGGCTCAAATGCAGGATTAGGGATCGAGGCAGGCTTAGGTTTCAGTGGAGGGTAACGGTTCGGGGTAGGGTTAGGGTGAGGGTTAGTTCCCAGGAGGTTCCAGGTGCCGAACCCACAGCAGGGCAGTGGTCTCCCCGAAGGGCTTAGTTGCGGGCACAAAGGACGGTGCCGGTCAGGATACCTCTTTGGCTGCCAAGGCCACACACGTCGATAAGTCCTTGGTCGAGGAGGCCTCCGGAATCCTCTCGGAGCTGCAGCCGGGCCTGGGAAACGACATTGTGAGATTCCAGTTTCCATGGTGAGTCACCCTGCACCGCTTCTGGACCGCAGGCGCGTGATGCTGTCCGACCTTGGAATTGGGTCCACATGAGGAGAGAGCCTTACCTAGGGTTAGGGATCGGTCCAGGGACGTTGCCAGGGCCAAAGCGACTCCGGTCTCGTGATCTCCCTCGAGGGCTGAAGTGAGGGCCCATGCCAGGAGGCGGCTCAAATGCAGGATTAGTTGTCGAGGCAGGGTTAGGTTTCGGTGGAGGGTCCTGGTTCGGGGTAGGGTTATGGTTAGGTTTAGTTCCCAGGAGGTTCCAGGCGCTGAACTCACAGAAGGGCAGTGGTCTACCCGAAGGGGTGAGTTGAGGGCACATGGGATGGTGCCGGTCAGGGTCCCTATTTGGCTGCCAAGAACACACTCGTCAATAAGCCCCTGGTCGAGGAGGCCTCCGGAATCCTCTCGGGAGCTGCAGCCGGGTCTGGGAAACGACATGCTGAGATTCCAAGTTCCATGCCGAGTCAGCCTGCACCGCTTCTGGACCCCAGGTGCTTGATGCTGTCCGACCTTGGAATTGGGTCCACGTGAGGAGAGAGCCTTAGCTAGGGTTAGGGTTCGGTCCAGGGACGTCGCCAGGGCCGAAGCGACTCCGGTCTCGTGATCTCCCTCGAGGGCTGAAGTGAGGGCCCATGCCAGGAGGCGGCTCAAATGCAGGATTAGGTGTCGAGGCAGGCTTAGGTTTCGGTGGAGGGTCCTGGTTCGGGGTTGGGTTAGGGTTAGGGTTAGGTCCCAGGAGGTTCCAGGCGCTGAACTCACAGCAGGGCAGTGGTCTCCCCGAAGGGGTGAGTTGAGGGCACAAGAGACGGTGCCGGTCAGGTCCCTCTTTGGCTGACAAGACCACACACCTCGATAAGCCTTTGGTCGCGGAGGCCTCCGAAATCCTCTCGGGAGCTGCAGCCGGGCCTGGGAAACGACATGGTGAGCTTCCAGGTTCCTTGCCGAGTCAGCCTGCACCGCTTGTGTTCCCTATGCGCGTGATGCTGTCCGACCTTGGAATTGGGTCCCCATGAGGAGAGAGCCATAGCTAGGGTTAGGGTTCGGTCCAGGGACGACGCCAGGGCCGAAGCGACTCTGGTCTCGTGATCTCCCTCGAGGGCTGAAGTGAGGGGCCATGCCAGAAGGCGGCTCAAATGCAGGATATGGGAATGAGGCAGGCTTAGGTTTCTGTGGAGGGAAACGGTTCGGGTAGGGTTAGGGTTAGGGTTAGGTCCCAGGAGGTTCCAGGCGCCGAACTCACAGCAGGGCAGTGGTCTCCCCGAAGGGCTGAGTTGAGGGCACACGGGACGGTGCCCGTCAGGGTCCCTCCCTGGCTGTCAAGGCCACACACGTCGATAAGCCCCTGGTCGAGGAGGCCTCCGGAATCCTCTCTGGAGCTGCAGCCGGGCCTGGGAAACGACATGGTGAGATTCCAAGTTCCATGCCGAGTCAGCCTGCACCGCTTCTGGACCCCAGGCGCGTGATGCTGTCCGACCTTGTTATTGGGTCCCCATGAGGAGAGAGCCTTAGCTAGGGTTAGGGTTCGGTCCAGGGACGTCGCCAGGGCCGAAGCGACTCCGGTCTCGTGATCTCCCTCGAGGGCTGAAGTGAGGGCCCATGCCAGGAGGCGGCTCAAATGCAGGATTAGGTGTCGAGGCAGGCTTAGGTTTCGGTGGAGGGTCCTGGTTCGGGGTAGGGTTAGGGTTAGGGTTAGGTCCCAGGAGGTTCCAGGCGCTGAACTCACAGCCGGGCAGTGGTCTCCCCGAAGGTCTGAGTTGAGGGCACAAAGGACGGTGTCGGTCAGGATCCCTCTTTGGCTGCCAAGGCCACACACGTCGATTAGCCCCTGGTCGAGGAGGCCTCCGGAATCCTCTCGGGAGCTGCAGCCGGGCCTGGGAAACGACATGGTGAGCTTCCAGGTTCCTTGCCGAGTCAGCCTGCACCGCTTGTGTTCCCTATGCGCGTGATGCTGTCCGACCTTGGAATTGGGTCCCCATGAGGAGAGAGCCTTAGCTAGGGTTAGGGTTCGGTCCAGGGACGACGCCAGGGCCGAAGCGACTCCGGTCTCGTGATCTCCCTCGAGGGCTGAAGTGAGGGCCCATGCCAGAAGCGGCTCAAATGCAGGATAAGGGAACGAGGAAGGCTTACGTTTCGGTGGAGGGTAACGGTTCGGGGTAGGGTTAGGGTTAGGTCCCAGGAGGTTCCAGGCGCCGAACCCACAGCAGGGCAGTGGTCTCCCCGAAGGGCTGTGTTGAGGGCACAAGGGACGGTGCCGGTCAGGGTCCCTCCCTGGCTGTCAAGGCCACACACGTCGATAAGACCCTGGTCGAGGAGGCCTCCAGGAATCCTCTCGGGAGCTGCAGCCGGGCCTGGGAAACGACATAGTGAGCTTCCAGGTTCCTTGCCGAGTCAGCCTGCACCGCTTCTGTTCCCTATGCACGTGATGCTGTCTGACCTTGGAATTGGGTCCCCATGAGGAGAGAGCCTTAGCTAGGGTTAGGGTTCAGTCCAGGGACGATGCCAGGGCCGAAGCGACTCCGCTCTCGTGATCTCCCTCGAGGGCTGAAGTGTGGGCCCATGCCAGAAGGCGGCTCAAATGCAGGATTAGGGATCGAGGCAGGCTTAGGTTTCAGTGGAGGGTAACGGTTCGGGGTAGGGTTAGGGTGAGGGTTAGTTCCCAGGAGGTTCCAGGTGCCGAACCCACAGCAGGGCAGTGGTCTCCCCGAAGGGCTTAGTTGCGGGCACAAAGGACGGTGCCGGTCAGGATACCTCTTTGGCTGCCAAGGCCACACACGTCGATAAGTCCTTGGTCGAGGAGGCCTCCGGAATCCTCTCGGAGCTGCAGCCGGGCCTGGGAAACGACATTGTGAGATTCCAGTTTCCATGGTGAGTCACCCTGCACCGCTTCTGGACCGCAGGCGCGTGATGCTGTCCGACCTTGGAATTGGGTCCACATGAGGAGAGAGCCTTACCTAGGGTTAGGGATCGGTCCAGGGACGTTGCCAGGGCCAAAGCGACTCCGGTCTCGTGATCTCCCTCGAGGGCTGAAGTGAGGGCCCATGCCAGGAGGCGGCTCAAATGCAGGATTAGTTGTCGAGGCAGGGTTAGGTTTCGGTGGAGGGTCCTGGTTCGGGGTAGGGTTATGGTTAGGTTTAGTTCCCAGGAGGTTCCAGGCGCTGAACTCACAGAAGGGCAGTGGTCTACCCGAAGGGGTGAGTTGAGGGCACATGGGATGGTGCCGGTCAGGGTCCCTATTTGGCTGCCAAGAACACACTCGTCAATAAGCCCCTGGTCGAGGAGGCCTCCGGAATCCTCTCGGGAGCTGCAGCCGGGTCTGGGAAACGACATGCTGAGATTCCAAGTTCCATGCCGAGTCAGCCTGCACCGCTTCTGGACCCCAGGTGCTTGATGCTGTCCGACCTTGGAATTGGGTCCACGTGAGGAGAGAGCCTTAGCTAGGGTTAGGGTTCGGTCCAGGGACGTCGCCAGGGCCGAAGCGACTCCGGTCTCGTGATCTCCCTCGAGGGCTGAAGTGAGGGCCCATGCCAGGAGGCGGCTCAAATGCAGGATTAGGTGTCGAGGCAGGCTTAGGTTTCGGTGGAGGGTCCTGGTTCGGGGTTGGGTTAGGGTTAGGGTTAGGTCCCAGGAGGTTCCAGGCGCTGAACTCACAGCAGGGCAGTGGTCTCCCCGAAGGGGTGAGTTGAGGGCACAAGAGACGGTGCCGGTCAGGTCCCTCTTTGGCTGACAAGACCACACACCTCGATAAGCCTTTGGTCGCGGAGGCCTCCGAAATCCTCTCGGGAGCTGCAGCCGGGCCTGGGAAACGACATGGTGAGCTTCCAGGTTCCTTGCCGAGTCAGCCTGCACCGCTTGTGTTCCCTATGCGCGTGATGCTGTCCGACCTTGGAATTGGGTCCCCATGAGGAGAGAGCCATAGCTAGGGTTAGGGTTCGGTCCAGGGACGACGCCAGGGCCGAAGCGACTCTGGTCTCGTGATCTCCCTCGAGGGCTGAAGTGAGGGGCCATGCCAGAAGGCGGCTCAAATGCAGGATATGGGAATGAGGCAGGCTTAGGTTTCTGTGGAGGGAAACGGTTCGGGTAGGGTTAGGGTTAGGGTTAGGTCCCAGGAGGTTCCAGGCGCCGAACTCACAGCAGGGCAGTGGTCTCCCCGAAGGGCTGAGTTGAGGGCACACGGGACGGTGCCCGTCAGGGTCCCTCCCTGGCTGTCAAGGCCACACACGTCGATAAGCCCCTGGTCGAGGAGGCCTCCGGAATCCTCTCTGGAGCTGCAGCCGGGCCTGGGAAACGACATGGTGAGATTCCAAGTTCCATGCCGAGTCAGCCTGCACCGCTTCTGGACCCCAGGCGCGTGATGCTGTCCGACCTTGTTATTGGGTCCCCATGAGGAGAGAGCCTTAGCTAGGGTTAGGGTTCGGTCCAGGGACGTCGCCAGGGCCGAAGCGACTCCGGTCTCGTGATCTCCCTCGAGGGCTGAAGTGAGGGCCCATGCCAGGAGGCGGCTCAAATGCAGGATTAGGTGTCGAGGCAGGCTTAGGTTTCGGTGGAGGGTCCTGGTTCGGGGTAGGGTTAGGGTTAGGGTTAGGTCCCAGGAGGTTCCAGGCGCTGAACTCACAGCCGGGCAGTGGTCTCCCCGAAGGTCTGAGTTGAGGGCACAAAGGACGGTGTCGGTCAGGATCCCTCTTTGGCTGCCAAGGCCACACACGTCGATTAGCCCCTGGTCGAGGAGGCCTCCGGAATCCTCTCGGGAGCTGCAGCCGGGCCTGGGAAACGACATGGTGAGCTTCCAGGTTCCTTGCCGAGTCAGCCTGCACCGCTTGTGTTCCCTATGCGCGTGATGCTGTCCGACCTTGGAATTGGGTCCCCATGAGGAGAGAGCCTTAGCTAGGGTTAGGGTTCGGTCCAGGGACGACGCCAGGGCCGAAGCGACTCCGGTCTCGTGATCTCCCTCGAGGGCTGAAGTGAGGGCCCATGCCAGAAGCGGCTCAAATGCAGGATAAGGGAACGAGGAAGGCTTACGTTTCGGTGGAGGGTAACGGTTCGGGGTAGGGTTAGGGTTAGGTCCCAGGAGGTTCCAGGCGCCGAACCCACAGCAGGGCAGTGGTCTCCCCGAAGGGCTGTGTTGAGGGCACAAGGGACGGTGCCGGTCAGGGTCCCTCCCTGGCTGTCAAGGCCACACACGTCGATAAGACCCTGGTCGAGGAGGCCTCCAGGAATCCTCTCGGGAGCTGCAGCCGGGCCTGGGAAACGACATAGTGAGCTTCCAGGTTCCTTGCCGAGTCAGCCTGCACCGCTTCTGTTCCCTATGCACGTGATGCTGTCTGACCTTGGAATTGGGTCCCCATGAGGAGAGAGCCTTAGCTAGGGTTAGGGTTCAGTCCAGGGACGATGCCAGGGCCGAAGCGACTCCGCTCTCGTGATCTCCCTCGAGGGCTGAAGTGTGGGCCCATGCCAGAAGGCGGCTCAAATGCAGGATTAGGGATCGAGGCAGGCTTAGGTTTCAGTGGAGGGTAACGGTTCGGGGTAGGGTTAGGGTGAGGGTTAGTTCCCAGGAGGTTCCAGGTGCCGAACCCACAGCAGGGCAGTGGTCTCCCCGAAGGGCTTAGTTGCGGGCACAAAGGACGGTGCCGGTCAGGATACCTCTTTGGCTGCCAAGGCCACACACGTCGATAAGTCCTTGGTCGAGGAGGCCTCCGGAATCCTCTCGGAGCTGCAGCCGGGCCTGGGAAACGACATTGTGAGATTCCAGTTTCCATGGTGAGTCACCCTGCACCGCTTCTGGACCGCAGGCGCGTGATGCTGTCCGACCTTGGAATTGGGTCCACATGAGGAGAGAGCCTTACCTAGGGTTAGGGATCGGTCCAGGGACGTTGCCAGGGCCAAAGCGACTCCGGTCTCGTGATCTCCCTCGAGGGCTGAAGTGAGGGCCCATGCCAGGAGGCGGCTCAAATGCAGGATTAGTTGTCGAGGCAGGGTTAGGTTTCGGTGGAGGGTCCTGGTTCGGGGTAGGGTTATGGTTAGGTTTAGTTCCCAGGAGGTTCCAGGCGCTGAACTCACAGAAGGGCAGTGGTCTACCCGAAGGGGTGAGTTGAGGGCACATGGGATGGTGCCGGTCAGGGTCCCTATTTGGCTGCCAAGAACACACTCGTCAATAAGCCCCTGGTCGAGGAGGCCTCCGGAATCCTCTCGGGAGCTGCAGCCGGGTCTGGGAAACGACATGCTGAGATTCCAAGTTCCATGCCGAGTCAGCCTGCACCGCTTCTGGACCCCAGGTGCTTGATGCTGTCCGACCTTGGAATTGGGTCCACGTGAGGAGAGAGCCTTAGCTAGGGTTAGGGTTCGGTCCAGGGACGTCGCCAGGGCCGAAGCGACTCCGGTCTCGTGATCTCCCTCGAGGGCTGAAGTGAGGGCCCATGCCAGGAGGCGGCTCAAATGCAGGATTAGGTGTCGAGGCAGGCTTAGGTTTCGGTGGAGGGTCCTGGTTCGGGGTTGGGTTAGGGTTAGGGTTAGGTCCCAGGAGGTTCCAGGCGCTGAACTCACAGCAGGGCAGTGGTCTCCCCGAAGGGGTGAGTTGAGGGCACAAGAGACGGTGCCGGTCAGGTCCCTCTTTGGCTGACAAGACCACACACCTCGATAAGCCTTTGGTCGCGGAGGCCTCCGAAATCCTCTCGGGAGCTGCAGCCGGGCCTGGGAAACGACATGGTGAGCTTCCAGGTTCCTTGCCGAGTCAGCCTGCACCGCTTGTGTTCCCTATGCGCGTGATGCTGTCCGACCTTGGAATTGGGTCCCCATGAGGAGAGAGCCATAGCTAGGGTTAGGGTTCGGTCCAGGGACGACGCCAGGGCCGAAGCGACTCTGGTCTCGTGATCTCCCTCGAGGGCTGAAGTGAGGGGCCATGCCAGAAGGCGGCTCAAATGCAGGATATGGGAATGAGGCAGGCTTAGGTTTCTGTGGAGGGAAACGGTTCGGGTAGGGTTAGGGTTAGGGTTAGGTCCCAGGAGGTTCCAGGCGCCGAACTCACAGCAGGGCAGTGGTCTCCCCGAAGGGCTGAGTTGAGGGCACACGGGACGGTGCCCGTCAGGGTCCCTCCCTGGCTGTCAAGGCCACACACGTCGATAAGCCCCTGGTCGAGGAGGCCTCCGGAATCCTCTCTGGAGCTGCAGCCGGGCCTGGGAAACGACATGGTGAGATTCCAAGTTCCATGCCGAGTCAGCCTGCACCGCTTCTGGACCCCAGGCGCGTGATGCTGTCCGACCTTGTTATTGGGTCCCCATGAGGAGAGAGCCTTAGCTAGGGTTAGGGTTCGGTCCAGGGACGTCGCCAGGGCCGAAGCGACTCCGGTCTCGTGATCTCCCTCGAGGGCTGAAGTGAGGGCCCATGCCAGGAGGCGGCTCAAATGCAGGATTAGGTGTCGAGGCAGGCTTAGGTTTCGGTGGAGGGTCCTGGTTCGGGGTAGGGTTAGGGTTAGGGTTAGGTCCCAGGAGGTTCCAGGCGCTGAACTCACAGCCGGGCAGTGGTCTCCCCGAAGGTCTGAGTTGAGGGCACAAAGGACGGTGTCGGTCAGGATCCCTCTTTGGCTGCCAAGGCCACACACGTCGATTAGCCCCTGGTCGAGGAGGCCTCCGGAATCCTCTCGGGAGCTGCAGCCGGGCCTGGGAAACGACATGGTGAGCTTCCAGGTTCCTTGCCGAGTCAGCCTGCACCGCTTGTGTTCCCTATGCGCGTGATGCTGTCCGACCTTGGAATTGGGTCCCCATGAGGAGAGAGCCTTAGCTAGGGTTAGGGTTCGGTCCAGGGACGACGCCAGGGCCGAAGCGACTCCGGTCTCGTGATCTCCCTCGAGGGCTGAAGTGAGGGCCCATGCCAGAAGCGGCTCAAATGCAGGATAAGGGAACGAGGAAGGCTTACGTTTCGGTGGAGGGTAACGGTTCGGGGTAGGGTTAGGGTTAGGTCCCAGGAGGTTCCAGGCGCCGAACCCACAGCAGGGCAGTGGTCTCCCCGAAGGGCTGTGTTGAGGGCACAAGGGACGGTGCCGGTCAGGGTCCCTCCCTGGCTGTCAAGGCCACACACGTCGATAAGACCCTGGTCGAGGAGGCCTCCAGGAATCCTCTCGGGAGCTGCAGCCGGGCCTGGGAAACGACATAGTGAGCTTCCAGGTTCCTTGCCGAGTCAGCCTGCACCGCTTCTGTTCCCTATGCACGTGATGCTGTCTGACCTTGGAATTGGGTCCCCATGAGGAGAGAGCCTTAGCTAGGGTTAGGGTTCAGTCCAGGGACGATGCCAGGGCCGAAGCGACTCCGCTCTCGTGATCTCCCTCGAGGGCTGAAGTGTGGGCCCATGCCAGAAGGCGGCTCAAATGCAGGATTAGGGATCGAGGCAGGCTTAGGTTTCAGTGGAGGGTAACGGTTCGGGGTAGGGTTAGGGTGAGGGTTAGTTCCCAGGAGGTTCCAGGTGCCGAACCCACAGCAGGGCAGTGGTCTCCCCGAAGGGCTTAGTTGCGGGCACAAAGGACGGTGCCGGTCAGGATACCTCTTTGGCTGCCAAGGCCACACACGTCGATAAGTCCTTGGTCGAGGAGGCCTCCGGAATCCTCTCGGAGCTGCAGCCGGGCCTGGGAAACGACATTGTGAGATTCCAGTTTCCATGGTGAGTCACCCTGCACCGCTTCTGGACCGCAGGCGCGTGATGCTGTCCGACCTTGGAATTGGGTCCACATGAGGAGAGAGCCTTACCTAGGGTTAGGGATCGGTCCAGGGACGTTGCCAGGGCCAAAGCGACTCCGGTCTCGTGATCTCCCTCGAGGGCTGAAGTGAGGGCCCATGCCAGGAGGCGGCTCAAATGCAGGATTAGTTGTCGAGGCAGGGTTAGGTTTCGGTGGAGGGTCCTGGTTCGGGGTAGGGTTATGGTTAGGTTTAGTTCCCAGGAGGTTCCAGGCGCTGAACTCACAGAAGGGCAGTGGTCTACCCGAAGGGGTGAGTTGAGGGCACATGGGATGGTGCCGGTCAGGGTCCCTATTTGGCTGCCAAGAACACACTCGTCAATAAGCCCCTGGTCGAGGAGGCCTCCGGAATCCTCTCGGGAGCTGCAGCCGGGTCTGGGAAACGACATGCTGAGATTCCAAGTTCCATGCCGAGTCAGCCTGCACCGCTTCTGGACCCCAGGTGCTTGATGCTGTCCGACCTTGGAATTGGGTCCACGTGAGGAGAGAGCCTTAGCTAGGGTTAGGGTTCGGTCCAGGGACGTCGCCAGGGCCGAAGCGACTCCGGTCTCGTGATCTCCCTCGAGGGCTGAAGTGAGGGCCCATGCCAGGAGGCGGCTCAAATGCAGGATTAGGTGTCGAGGCAGGCTTAGGTTTCGGTGGAGGGTCCTGGTTCGGGGTTGGGTTAGGGTTAGGGTTAGGTCCCAGGAGGTTCCAGGCGCTGAACTCACAGCAGGGCAGTGGTCTCCCCGAAGGGGTGAGTTGAGGGCACAAGAGACGGTGCCGGTCAGGTCCCTCTTTGGCTGACAAGACCACACACCTCGATAAGCCTTTGGTCGCGGAGGCCTCCGAAATCCTCTCGGGAGCTGCAGCCGGGCCTGGGAAACGACATGGTGAGCTTCCAGGTTCCTTGCCGAGTCAGCCTGCACCGCTTGTGTTCCCTATGCGCGTGATGCTGTCCGACCTTGGAATTGGGTCCCCATGAGGAGAGAGCCATAGCTAGGGTTAGGGTTCGGTCCAGGGACGACGCCAGGGCCGAAGCGACTCTGGTCTCGTGATCTCCCTCGAGGGCTGAAGTGAGGGGCCATGCCAGAAGGCGGCTCAAATGCAGGATATGGGAATGAGGCAGGCTTAGGTTTCTGTGGAGGGAAACGGTTCGGGTAGGGTTAGGGTTAGGGTTAGGTCCCAGGAGGTTCCAGGCGCCGAACTCACAGCAGGGCAGTGGTCTCCCCGAAGGGCTGAGTTGAGGGCACACGGGACGGTGCCCGTCAGGGTCCCTCCCTGGCTGTCAAGGCCACACACGTCGATAAGCCCCTGGTCGAGGAGGCCTCCGGAATCCTCTCTGGAGCTGCAGCCGGGCCTGGGAAACGACATGGTGAGATTCCAAGTTCCATGCCGAGTCAGCCTGCACCGCTTCTGGACCCCAGGCGCGTGATGCTGTCCGACCTTGTTATTGGGTCCCCATGAGGAGAGAGCCTTAGCTAGGGTTAGGGTTCGGTCCAGGGACGTCGCCAGGGCCGAAGCGACTCCGGTCTCGTGATCTCCCTCGAGGGCTGAAGTGAGGGCCCATGCCAGGAGGCGGCTCAAATGCAGGATTAGGTGTCGAGGCAGGCTTAGGTTTCGGTGGAGGGTCCTGGTTCGGGGTAGGGTTAGGGTTAGGGTTAGGTCCCAGGAGGTTCCAGGCGCTGAACTCACAGCCGGGCAGTGGTCTCCCCGAAGGTCTGAGTTGAGGGCACAAAGGACGGTGTCGGTCAGGATCCCTCTTTGGCTGCCAAGGCCACACACGTCGATTAGCCCCTGGTCGAGGAGGCCTCCGGAATCCTCTCGGGAGCTGCAGCCGGGCCTGGGAAACGACATGGTGAGCTTCCAGGTTCCTTGCCGAGTCAGCCTGCACCGCTTGTGTTCCCTATGCGCGTGATGCTGTCCGACCTTGGAATTGGGTCCCCATGAGGAGAGAGCCTTAGCTAGGGTTAGGGTTCGGTCCAGGGACGACGCCAGGGCCGAAGCGACTCCGGTCTCGTGATCTCCCTCGAGGGCTGAAGTGAGGGCCCATGCCAGAAGCGGCTCAAATGCAGGATAAGGGAACGAGGAAGGCTTACGTTTCGGTGGAGGGTAACGGTTCGGGGTAGGGTTAGGGTTAGGTCCCAGGAGGTTCCAGGCGCCGAACCCACAGCAGGGCAGTGGTCTCCCCGAAGGGCTGTGTTGAGGGCACAAGGGACGGTGCCGGTCAGGGTCCCTCCCTGGCTGTCAAGGCCACACACGTCGATAAGACCCTGGTCGAGGAGGCCTCCAGGAATCCTCTCGGGAGCTGCAGCCGGGCCTGGGAAACGACATAGTGAGCTTCCAGGTTCCTTGCCGAGTCAGCCTGCACCGCTTCTGTTCCCTATGCACGTGATGCTGTCTGACCTTGGAATTGGGTCCCCATGAGGAGAGAGCCTTAGCTAGGGTTAGGGTTCAGTCCAGGGACGATGCCAGGGCCGAAGCGACTCCGCTCTCGTGATCTCCCTCGAGGGCTGAAGTGTGGGCCCATGCCAGAAGGCGGCTCAAATGCAGGATTAGGGATCGAGGCAGGCTTAGGTTTCAGTGGAGGGTAACGGTTCGGGGTAGGGTTAGGGTGAGGGTTAGTTCCCAGGAGGTTCCAGGTGCCGAACCCACAGCAGGGCAGTGGTCTCCCCGAAGGGCTTAGTTGCGGGCACAAAGGACGGTGCCGGTCAGGATACCTCTTTGGCTGCCAAGGCCACACACGTCGATAAGTCCTTGGTCGAGGAGGCCTCCGGAATCCTCTCGGAGCTGCAGCCGGGCCTGGGAAACGACATTGTGAGATTCCAGTTTCCATGGTGAGTCACCCTGCACCGCTTCTGGACCGCAGGCGCGTGATGCTGTCCGACCTTGGAATTGGGTCCACATGAGGAGAGAGCCTTACCTAGGGTTAGGGATCGGTCCAGGGACGTTGCCAGGGCCAAAGCGACTCCGGTCTCGTGATCTCCCTCGAGGGCTGAAGTGAGGGCCCATGCCAGGAGGCGGCTCAAATGCAGGATTAGTTGTCGAGGCAGGGTTAGGTTTCGGTGGAGGGTCCTGGTTCGGGGTAGGGTTATGGTTAGGTTTAGTTCCCAGGAGGTTCCAGGCGCTGAACTCACAGAAGGGCAGTGGTCTACCCGAAGGGGTGAGTTGAGGGCACATGGGATGGTGCCGGTCAGGGTCCCTATTTGGCTGCCAAGAACACACTCGTCAATAAGCCCCTGGTCGAGGAGGCCTCCGGAATCCTCTCGGGAGCTGCAGCCGGGTCTGGGAAACGACATGCTGAGATTCCAAGTTCCATGCCGAGTCAGCCTGCACCGCTTCTGGACCCCAGGTGCTTGATGCTGTCCGACCTTGGAATTGGGTCCACGTGAGGAGAGAGCCTTAGCTAGGGTTAGGGTTCGGTCCAGGGACGTCGCCAGGGCCGAAGCGACTCCGGTCTCGTGATCTCCCTCGAGGGCTGAAGTGAGGGCCCATGCCAGGAGGCGGCTCAAATGCAGGATTAGGTGTCGAGGCAGGCTTAGGTTTCGGTGGAGGGTCCTGGTTCGGGGTTGGGTTAGGGTTAGGGTTAGGTCCCAGGAGGTTCCAGGCGCTGAACTCACAGCAGGGCAGTGGTCTCCCCGAAGGGGTGAGTTGAGGGCACAAGAGACGGTGCCGGTCAGGTCCCTCTTTGGCTGACAAGACCACACACCTCGATAAGCCTTTGGTCGCGGAGGCCTCCGAAATCCTCTCGGGAGCTGCAGCCGGGCCTGGGAAACGACATGGTGAGCTTCCAGGTTCCTTGCCGAGTCAGCCTGCACCGCTTGTGTTCCCTATGCGCGTGATGCTGTCCGACCTTGGAATTGGGTCCCCATGAGGAGAGAGCCATAGCTAGGGTTAGGGTTCGGTCCAGGGACGACGCCAGGGCCGAAGCGACTCTGGTCTCGTGATCTCCCTCGAGGGCTGAAGTGAGGGGCCATGCCAGAAGGCGGCTCAAATGCAGGATATGGGAATGAGGCAGGCTTAGGTTTCTGTGGAGGGAAACGGTTCGGGTAGGGTTAGGGTTAGGGTTAGGTCCCAGGAGGTTCCAGGCGCCGAACTCACAGCAGGGCAGTGGTCTCCCCGAAGGGCTGAGTTGAGGGCACACGGGACGGTGCCCGTCAGGGTCCCTCCCTGGCTGTCAAGGCCACACACGTCGATAAGCCCCTGGTCGAGGAGGCCTCCGGAATCCTCTCTGGAGCTGCAGCCGGGCCTGGGAAACGACATGGTGAGATTCCAAGTTCCATGCCGAGTCAGCCTGCACCGCTTCTGGACCCCAGGCGCGTGATGCTGTCCGACCTTGTTATTGGGTCCCCATGAGGAGAGAGCCTTAGCTAGGGTTAGGGTTCGGTCCAGGGACGTCGCCAGGGCCGAAGCGACTCCGGTCTCGTGATCTCCCTCGAGGGCTGAAGTGAGGGCCCATGCCAGGAGGCGGCTCAAATGCAGGATTAGGTGTCGAGGCAGGCTTAGGTTTCGGTGGAGGGTCCTGGTTCGGGGTAGGGTTAGGGTTAGGGTTAGGTCCCAGGAGGTTCCAGGCGCTGAACTCACAGCCGGGCAGTGGTCTCCCCGAAGGTCTGAGTTGAGGGCACAAAGGACGGTGTCGGTCAGGATCCCTCTTTGGCTGCCAAGGCCACACACGTCGATTAGCCCCTGGTCGAGGAGGCCTCCGGAATCCTCTCGGGAGCTGCAGCCGGGCCTGGGAAACGACATGGTGAGCTTCCAGGTTCCTTGCCGAGTCAGCCTGCACCGCTTGTGTTCCCTATGCGCGTGATGCTGTCCGACCTTGGAATTGGGTCCCCATGAGGAGAGAGCCTTAGCTAGGGTTAGGGTTCGGTCCAGGGACGACGCCAGGGCCGAAGCGACTCCGGTCTCGTGATCTCCCTCGAGGGCTGAAGTGAGGGCCCATGCCAGAAGCGGCTCAAATGCAGGATAAGGGAACGAGGAAGGCTTACGTTTCGGTGGAGGGTAACGGTTCGGGGTAGGGTTAGGGTTAGGTCCCAGGAGGTTCCAGGCGCCGAACCCACAGCAGGGCAGTGGTCTCCCCGAAGGGCTGTGTTGAGGGCACAAGGGACGGTGCCGGTCAGGGTCCCTCCCTGGCTGTCAAGGCCACACACGTCGATAAGACCCTGGTCGAGGAGGCCTCCAGGAATCCTCTCGGGAGCTGCAGCCGGGCCTGGGAAACGACATAGTGAGCTTCCAGGTTCCTTGCCGAGTCAGCCTGCACCGCTTCTGTTCCCTATGCACGTGATGCTGTCTGACCTTGGAATTGGGTCCCCATGAGGAGAGAGCCTTAGCTAGGGTTAGGGTTCAGTCCAGGGACGATGCCAGGGCCGAAGCGACTCCGCTCTCGTGATCTCCCTCGAGGGCTGAAGTGTGGGCCCATGCCAGAAGGCGGCTCAAATGCAGGATTAGGGATCGAGGCAGGCTTAGGTTTCAGTGGAGGGTAACGGTTCGGGGTAGGGTTAGGGTGAGGGTTAGTTCCCAGGAGGTTCCAGGTGCCGAACCCACAGCAGGGCAGTGGTCTCCCCGAAGGGCTTAGTTGCGGGCACAAAGGACGGTGCCGGTCAGGATACCTCTTTGGCTGCCAAGGCCACACACGTCGATAAGTCCTTGGTCGAGGAGGCCTCCGGAATCCTCTCGGAGCTGCAGCCGGGCCTGGGAAACGACATTGTGAGATTCCAGTTTCCATGGTGAGTCACCCTGCACCGCTTCTGGACCGCAGGCGCGTGATGCTGTCCGACCTTGGAATTGGGTCCACATGAGGAGAGAGCCTTACCTAGGGTTAGGGATCGGTCCAGGGACGTTGCCAGGGCCAAAGCGACTCCGGTCTCGTGATCTCCCTCGAGGGCTGAAGTGAGGGCCCATGCCAGGAGGCGGCTCAAATGCAGGATTAGTTGTCGAGGCAGGGTTAGGTTTCGGTGGAGGGTCCTGGTTCGGGGTAGGGTTATGGTTAGGTTTAGTTCCCAGGAGGTTCCAGGCGCTGAACTCACAGAAGGGCAGTGGTCTACCCGAAGGGGTGAGTTGAGGGCACATGGGATGGTGCCGGTCAGGGTCCCTATTTGGCTGCCAAGAACACACTCGTCAATAAGCCCCTGGTCGAGGAGGCCTCCGGAATCCTCTCGGGAGCTGCAGCCGGGTCTGGGAAACGACATGCTGAGATTCCAAGTTCCATGCCGAGTCAGCCTGCACCGCTTCTGGACCCCAGGTGCTTGATGCTGTCCGACCTTGGAATTGGGTCCACGTGAGGAGAGAGCCTTAGCTAGGGTTAGGGTTCGGTCCAGGGACGTCGCCAGGGCCGAAGCGACTCCGGTCTCGTGATCTCCCTCGAGGGCTGAAGTGAGGGCCCATGCCAGGAGGCGGCTCAAATGCAGGATTAGGTGTCGAGGCAGGCTTAGGTTTCGGTGGAGGGTCCTGGTTCGGGGTTGGGTTAGGGTTAGGGTTAGGTCCCAGGAGGTTCCAGGCGCTGAACTCACAGCAGGGCAGTGGTCTCCCCGAAGGGGTGAGTTGAGGGCACAAGAGACGGTGCCGGTCAGGTCCCTCTTTGGCTGACAAGACCACACACCTCGATAAGCCTTTGGTCGCGGAGGCCTCCGAAATCCTCTCGGGAGCTGCAGCCGGGCCTGGGAAACGACATGGTGAGCTTCCAGGTTCCTTGCCGAGTCAGCCTGCACCGCTTGTGTTCCCTATGCGCGTGATGCTGTCCGACCTTGGAATTGGGTCCCCATGAGGAGAGAGCCATAGCTAGGGTTAGGGTTCGGTCCAGGGACGACGCCAGGGCCGAAGCGACTCTGGTCTCGTGATCTCCCTCGAGGGCTGAAGTGAGGGGCCATGCCAGAAGGCGGCTCAAATGCAGGATATGGGAATGAGGCAGGCTTAGGTTTCTGTGGAGGGAAACGGTTCGGGTAGGGTTAGGGTTAGGGTTAGGTCCCAGGAGGTTCCAGGCGCCGAACTCACAGCAGGGCAGTGGTCTCCCCGAAGGGCTGAGTTGAGGGCACACGGGACGGTGCCCGTCAGGGTCCCTCCCTGGCTGTCAAGGCCACACACGTCGATAAGCCCCTGGTCGAGGAGGCCTCCGGAATCCTCTCTGGAGCTGCAGCCGGGCCTGGGAAACGACATGGTGAGATTCCAAGTTCCATGCCGAGTCAGCCTGCACCGCTTCTGGACCCCAGGCGCGTGATGCTGTCCGACCTTGTTATTGGGTCCCCATGAGGAGAGAGCCTTAGCTAGGGTTAGGGTTCGGTCCAGGGACGTCGCCAGGGCCGAAGCGACTCCGGTCTCGTGATCTCCCTCGAGGGCTGAAGTGAGGGCCCATGCCAGGAGGCGGCTCAAATGCAGGATTAGGTGTCGAGGCAGGCTTAGGTTTCGGTGGAGGGTCCTGGTTCGGGGTAGGGTTAGGGTTAGGGTTAGGTCCCAGGAGGTTCCAGGCGCTGAACTCACAGCCGGGCAGTGGTCTCCCCGAAGGTCTGAGTTGAGGGCACAAAGGACGGTGTCGGTCAGGATCCCTCTTTGGCTGCCAAGGCCACACACGTCGATTAGCCCCTGGTCGAGGAGGCCTCCGGAATCCTCTCGGGAGCTGCAGCCGGGCCTGGGAAACGACATGGTGAGCTTCCAGGTTCCTTGCCGAGTCAGCCTGCACCGCTTGTGTTCCCTATGCGCGTGATGCTGTCCGACCTTGGAATTGGGTCCCCATGAGGAGAGAGCCTTAGCTAGGGTTAGGGTTCGGTCCAGGGACGACGCCAGGGCCGAAGCGACTCCGGTCTCGTGATCTCCCTCGAGGGCTGAAGTGAGGGCCCATGCCAGAAGCGGCTCAAATGCAGGATAAGGGAACGAGGAAGGCTTACGTTTCGGTGGAGGGTAACGGTTCGGGGTAGGGTTAGGGTTAGGTCCCAGGAGGTTCCAGGCGCCGAACCCACAGCAGGGCAGTGGTCTCCCCGAAGGGCTGTGTTGAGGGCACAAGGGACGGTGCCGGTCAGGGTCCCTCCCTGGCTGTCAAGGCCACACACGTCGATAAGACCCTGGTCGAGGAGGCCTCCAGGAATCCTCTCGGGAGCTGCAGCCGGGCCTGGGAAACGACATAGTGAGCTTCCAGGTTCCTTGCCGAGTCAGCCTGCACCGCTTCTGTTCCCTATGCACGTGATGCTGTCTGACCTTGGAATTGGGTCCCCATGAGGAGAGAGCCTTAGCTAGGGTTAGGGTTCAGTCCAGGGACGATGCCAGGGCCGAAGCGACTCCGCTCTCGTGATCTCCCTCGAGGGCTGAAGTGTGGGCCCATGCCAGAAGGCGGCTCAAATGCAGGATTAGGGATCGAGGCAGGCTTAGGTTTCAGTGGAGGGTAACGGTTCGGGGTAGGGTTAGGGTGAGGGTTAGTTCCCAGGAGGTTCCAGGTGCCGAACCCACAGCAGGGCAGTGGTCTCCCCGAAGGGCTTAGTTGCGGGCACAAAGGACGGTGCCGGTCAGGATACCTCTTTGGCTGCCAAGGCCACACACGTCGATAAGTCCTTGGTCGAGGAGGCCTCCGGAATCCTCTCGGAGCTGCAGCCGGGCCTGGGAAACGACATTGTGAGATTCCAGTTTCCATGGTGAGTCACCCTGCACCGCTTCTGGACCGCAGGCGCGTGATGCTGTCCGACCTTGGAATTGGGTCCACATGAGGAGAGAGCCTTACCTAGGGTTAGGGATCGGTCCAGGGACGTTGCCAGGGCCAAAGCGACTCCGGTCTCGTGATCTCCCTCGAGGGCTGAAGTGAGGGCCCATGCCAGGAGGCGGCTCAAATGCAGGATTAGTTGTCGAGGCAGGGTTAGGTTTCGGTGGAGGGTCCTGGTTCGGGGTAGGGTTATGGTTAGGTTTAGTTCCCAGGAGGTTCCAGGCGCTGAACTCACAGAAGGGCAGTGGTCTACCCGAAGGGGTGAGTTGAGGGCACATGGGATGGTGCCGGTCAGGGTCCCTATTTGGCTGCCAAGAACACACTCGTCAATAAGCCCCTGGTCGAGGAGGCCTCCGGAATCCTCTCGGGAGCTGCAGCCGGGTCTGGGAAACGACATGCTGAGATTCCAAGTTCCATGCCGAGTCAGCCTGCACCGCTTCTGGACCCCAGGTGCTTGATGCTGTCCGACCTTGGAATTGGGTCCACGTGAGGAGAGAGCCTTAGCTAGGGTTAGGGTTCGGTCCAGGGACGTCGCCAGGGCCGAAGCGACTCCGGTCTCGTGATCTCCCTCGAGGGCTGAAGTGAGGGCCCATGCCAGGAGGCGGCTCAAATGCAGGATTAGGTGTCGAGGCAGGCTTAGGTTTCGGTGGAGGGTCCTGGTTCGGGGTTGGGTTAGGGTTAGGGTTAGGTCCCAGGAGGTTCCAGGCGCTGAACTCACAGCAGGGCAGTGGTCTCCCCGAAGGGGTGAGTTGAGGGCACAAGAGACGGTGCCGGTCAGGTCCCTCTTTGGCTGACAAGACCACACACCTCGATAAGCCTTTGGTCGCGGAGGCCTCCGAAATCCTCTCGGGAGCTGCAGCCGGGCCTGGGAAACGACATGGTGAGCTTCCAGGTTCCTTGCCGAGTCAGCCTGCACCGCTTGTGTTCCCTATGCGCGTGATGCTGTCCGACCTTGGAATTGGGTCCCCATGAGGAGAGAGCCATAGCTAGGGTTAGGGTTCGGTCCAGGGACGACGCCAGGGCCGAAGCGACTCTGGTCTCGTGATCTCCCTCGAGGGCTGAAGTGAGGGGCCATGCCAGAAGGCGGCTCAAATGCAGGATATGGGAATGAGGCAGGCTTAGGTTTCTGTGGAGGGAAACGGTTCGGGTAGGGTTAGGGTTAGGGTTAGGTCCCAGGAGGTTCCAGGCGCCGAACTCACAGCAGGGCAGTGGTCTCCCCGAAGGGCTGAGTTGAGGGCACACGGGACGGTGCCCGTCAGGGTCCCTCCCTGGCTGTCAAGGCCACACACGTCGATAAGCCCCTGGTCGAGGAGGCCTCCGGAATCCTCTCTGGAGCTGCAGCCGGGCCTGGGAAACGACATGGTGAGATTCCAAGTTCCATGCCGAGTCAGCCTGCACCGCTTCTGGACCCCAGGCGCGTGATGCTGTCCGACCTTGTTATTGGGTCCCCATGAGGAGAGAGCCTTAGCTAGGGTTAGGGTTCGGTCCAGGGACGTCGCCAGGGCCGAAGCGACTCCGGTCTCGTGATCTCCCTCGAGGGCTGAAGTGAGGGCCCATGCCAGGAGGCGGCTCAAATGCAGGATTAGGTGTCGAGGCAGGCTTAGGTTTCGGTGGAGGGTCCTGGTTCGGGGTAGGGTTAGGGTTAGGGTTAGGTCCCAGGAGGTTCCAGGCGCTGAACTCACAGCCGGGCAGTGGTCTCCCCGAAGGTCTGAGTTGAGGGCACAAAGGACGGTGTCGGTCAGGATCCCTCTTTGGCTGCCAAGGCCACACACGTCGATTAGCCCCTGGTCGAGGAGGCCTCCGGAATCCTCTCGGGAGCTGCAGCCGGGCCTGGGAAACGACATGGTGAGCTTCCAGGTTCCTTGCCGAGTCAGCCTGCACCGCTTGTGTTCCCTATGCGCGTGATGCTGTCCGACCTTGGAATTGGGTCCCCATGAGGAGAGAGCCTTAGCTAGGGTTAGGGTTCGGTCCAGGGACGACGCCAGGGCCGAAGCGACTCCGGTCTCGTGATCTCCCTCGAGGGCTGAAGTGAGGGCCCATGCCAGAAGCGGCTCAAATGCAGGATAAGGGAACGAGGAAGGCTTACGTTTCGGTGGAGGGTAACGGTTCGGGGTAGGGTTAGGGTTAGGTCCCAGGAGGTTCCAGGCGCCGAACCCACAGCAGGGCAGTGGTCTCCCCGAAGGGCTGTGTTGAGGGCACAAGGGACGGTGCCGGTCAGGGTCCCTCCCTGGCTGTCAAGGCCACACACGTCGATAAGACCCTGGTCGAGGAGGCCTCCAGGAATCCTCTCGGGAGCTGCAGCCGGGCCTGGGAAACGACATAGTGAGCTTCCAGGTTCCTTGCCGAGTCAGCCTGCACCGCTTCTGTTCCCTATGCACGTGATGCTGTCTGACCTTGGAATTGGGTCCCCATGAGGAGAGAGCCTTAGCTAGGGTTAGGGTTCAGTCCAGGGACGATGCCAGGGCCGAAGCGACTCCGCTCTCGTGATCTCCCTCGAGGGCTGAAGTGTGGGCCCATGCCAGAAGGCGGCTCAAATGCAGGATTAGGGATCGAGGCAGGCTTAGGTTTCAGTGGAGGGTAACGGTTCGGGGTAGGGTTAGGGTGAGGGTTAGTTCCCAGGAGGTTCCAGGTGCCGAACCCACAGCAGGGCAGTGGTCTCCCCGAAGGGCTTAGTTGCGGGCACAAAGGACGGTGCCGGTCAGGATACCTCTTTGGCTGCCAAGGCCACACACGTCGATAAGTCCTTGGTCGAGGAGGCCTCCGGAATCCTCTCGGAGCTGCAGCCGGGCCTGGGAAACGACATTGTGAGATTCCAGTTTCCATGGTGAGTCACCCTGCACCGCTTCTGGACCGCAGGCGCGTGATGCTGTCCGACCTTGGAATTGGGTCCACATGAGGAGAGAGCCTTACCTAGGGTTAGGGATCGGTCCAGGGACGTTGCCAGGGCCAAAGCGACTCCGGTCTCGTGATCTCCCTCGAGGGCTGAAGTGAGGGCCCATGCCAGGAGGCGGCTCAAATGCAGGATTAGTTGTCGAGGCAGGGTTAGGTTTCGGTGGAGGGTCCTGGTTCGGGGTAGGGTTATGGTTAGGTTTAGTTCCCAGGAGGTTCCAGGCGCTGAACTCACAGAAGGGCAGTGGTCTACCCGAAGGGGTGAGTTGAGGGCACATGGGATGGTGCCGGTCAGGGTCCCTATTTGGCTGCCAAGAACACACTCGTCAATAAGCCCCTGGTCGAGGAGGCCTCCGGAATCCTCTCGGGAGCTGCAGCCGGGTCTGGGAAACGACATGCTGAGATTCCAAGTTCCATGCCGAGTCAGCCTGCACCGCTTCTGGACCCCAGGTGCTTGATGCTGTCCGACCTTGGAATTGGGTCCACGTGAGGAGAGAGCCTTAGCTAGGGTTAGGGTTCGGTCCAGGGACGTCGCCAGGGCCGAAGCGACTCCGGTCTCGTGATCTCCCTCGAGGGCTGAAGTGAGGGCCCATGCCAGGAGGCGGCTCAAATGCAGGATTAGGTGTCGAGGCAGGCTTAGGTTTCGGTGGAGGGTCCTGGTTCGGGGTTGGGTTAGGGTTAGGGTTAGGTCCCAGGAGGTTCCAGGCGCTGAACTCACAGCAGGGCAGTGGTCTCCCCGAAGGGGTGAGTTGAGGGCACAAGAGACGGTGCCGGTCAGGTCCCTCTTTGGCTGACAAGACCACACACCTCGATAAGCCTTTGGTCGCGGAGGCCTCCGAAATCCTCTCGGGAGCTGCAGCCGGGCCTGGGAAACGACATGGTGAGCTTCCAGGTTCCTTGCCGAGTCAGCCTGCACCGCTTGTGTTCCCTATGCGCGTGATGCTGTCCGACCTTGGAATTGGGTCCCCATGAGGAGAGAGCCATAGCTAGGGTTAGGGTTCGGTCCAGGGACGACGCCAGGGCCGAAGCGACTCTGGTCTCGTGATCTCCCTCGAGGGCTGAAGTGAGGGGCCATGCCAGAAGGCGGCTCAAATGCAGGATATGGGAATGAGGCAGGCTTAGGTTTCTGTGGAGGGAAACGGTTCGGGTAGGGTTAGGGTTAGGGTTAGGTCCCAGGAGGTTCCAGGCGCCGAACTCACAGCAGGGCAGTGGTCTCCCCGAAGGGCTGAGTTGAGGGCACACGGGACGGTGCCCGTCAGGGTCCCTCCCTGGCTGTCAAGGCCACACACGTCGATAAGCCCCTGGTCGAGGAGGCCTCCGGAATCCTCTCTGGAGCTGCAGCCGGGCCTGGGAAACGACATGGTGAGATTCCAAGTTCCATGCCGAGTCAGCCTGCACCGCTTCTGGACCCCAGGCGCGTGATGCTGTCCGACCTTGTTATTGGGTCCCCATGAGGAGAGAGCCTTAGCTAGGGTTAGGGTTCGGTCCAGGGACGTCGCCAGGGCCGAAGCGACTCCGGTCTCGTGATCTCCCTCGAGGGCTGAAGTGAGGGCCCATGCCAGGAGGCGGCTCAAATGCAGGATTAGGTGTCGAGGCAGGCTTAGGTTTCGGTGGAGGGTCCTGGTTCGGGGTAGGGTTAGGGTTAGGGTTAGGTCCCAGGAGGTTCCAGGCGCTGAACTCACAGCCGGGCAGTGGTCTCCCCGAAGGTCTGAGTTGAGGGCACAAAGGACGGTGTCGGTCAGGATCCCTCTTTGGCTGCCAAGGCCACACACGTCGATTAGCCCCTGGTCGAGGAGGCCTCCGGAATCCTCTCGGGAGCTGCAGCCGGGCCTGGGAAACGACATGGTGAGCTTCCAGGTTCCTTGCCGAGTCAGCCTGCACCGCTTGTGTTCCCTATGCGCGTGATGCTGTCCGACCTTGGAATTGGGTCCCCATGAGGAGAGAGCCTTAGCTAGGGTTAGGGTTCGGTCCAGGGACGACGCCAGGGCCGAAGCGACTCCGGTCTCGTGATCTCCCTCGAGGGCTGAAGTGAGGGCCCATGCCAGAAGCGGCTCAAATGCAGGATAAGGGAACGAGGAAGGCTTACGTTTCGGTGGAGGGTAACGGTTCGGGGTAGGGTTAGGGTTAGGTCCCAGGAGGTTCCAGGCGCCGAACCCACAGCAGGGCAGTGGTCTCCCCGAAGGGCTGTGTTGAGGGCACAAGGGACGGTGCCGGTCAGGGTCCCTCCCTGGCTGTCAAGGCCACACACGTCGATAAGACCCTGGTCGAGGAGGCCTCCAGGAATCCTCTCGGGAGCTGCAGCCGGGCCTGGGAAACGACATAGTGAGCTTCCAGGTTCCTTGCCGAGTCAGCCTGCACCGCTTCTGTTCCCTATGCACGTGATGCTGTCTGACCTTGGAATTGGGTCCCCATGAGGAGAGAGCCTTAGCTAGGGTTAGGGTTCAGTCCAGGGACGATGCCAGGGCCGAAGCGACTCCGCTCTCGTGATCTCCCTCGAGGGCTGAAGTGTGGGCCCATGCCAGAAGGCGGCTCAAATGCAGGATTAGGGATCGAGGCAGGCTTAGGTTTCAGTGGAGGGTAACGGTTCGGGGTAGGGTTAGGGTGAGGGTTAGTTCCCAGGAGGTTCCAGGTGCCGAACCCACAGCAGGGCAGTGGTCTCCCCGAAGGGCTTAGTTGCGGGCACAAAGGACGGTGCCGGTCAGGATACCTCTTTGGCTGCCAAGGCCACACACGTCGATAAGTCCTTGGTCGAGGAGGCCTCCGGAATCCTCTCGGAGCTGCAGCCGGGCCTGGGAAACGACATTGTGAGATTCCAGTTTCCATGGTGAGTCACCCTGCACCGCTTCTGGACCGCAGGCGCGTGATGCTGTCCGACCTTGGAATTGGGTCCACATGAGGAGAGAGCCTTAGCTAGGGTTAGGGTTCGGTCCAGGGACGTTGCCAGGGCCGAAGCGACTCCGGTCTCGTGATCTCCCTCGAGGGCTGAAGTGAGGGCCCATGCCAGGAGGCGGCTCAAATGCAGGATTAGTTGTCGAGGCAGGCTTAGGTTTCGGTGGAGGGTCCTGGTTCGGGGTAGGGTTATGGTTAGGTTTAGTTCCCAGGAGGTTCCAGGCGCTGAACTCACAGAAGGGCAGTGGTCTACCCGAAGGGGTGAGTTGAGGGCACATGGGATGGTGCCGGTCAGGGTCCCTATTTGGCTGCCAAGAACACACTCGTCAATAAGCCCCTGGTCGAGGAGGCCTCCGGAATCCTCTCGGGAGCTGCAGCCGGGCCTGGGAAACGACATGCTGAGATTCCAAGTTCCATGCCGAGTCAGCCTGCACCGCTTCTGGACCCCAGGTGCTTGATGCTGTCCGACCTTGGAATTGGGTCCCCATGAGGAGAGAGCCTTAGCTAGGGTTAGGGTTCGGTCCAGGGACGTCGCCAGGGCCGAAGCGACTCCGGTCTCGTGATCTCCCTCGAGGGCTGAAGTGAGGGCCCATGCCAGGAGGCGGCTCAAATGCAGGATTAGGTGTCGAGGCAGGCTTAGGTTTCGGTGGAGGGTCCTGGTTCGGGGTAGGGTTAGGGTTAGGGTTAGGTCCCAGGAGGTTCCAGGCGCTGAACTCACAGCAGGGCAGTGGTCTCCCCGAAGGGCTGAGTTGAGGGCACAAGAGACGGTGCCGGTCAGGGTCCCTCTTTGGCTGACAAGGCCACACACGTCGATAAGCCCCTGGTCGAGGAGGCCTCCGGAATCCTCTCGGGAGCTGCAGCCGGGCCTGGGAAACGACATGGTGAGCTTCCAGGTTCCTTGCCGAGTCAGCCTGCACCGCTTCTGTTCCCTATGCGCGTGATGCTGTCCGACCTTGGAATTGGGTCCCCATGAGGAGAGAGCCTTAGCTAGGGTTAGGGTTCGGTCCAGGGACGACGCCAGGGCCGAAGCGACTCCGGTCTCGTGATCTCCCTCGAGGGCTGAAGTGAGGGCCCATGCCAGAAGGCGGCTCAAATGCAGGATTAGGGAACGAGGCAGGCTTAGGTTTCAGTGGAGGGTAACGGTTCGGGGTAGGGTTAGGGTTAGGGTTAGGTCCCAGGAGGTTCCAGGCGCCGAACTCACAGCAGGGCAGTGGTCTCCCCGAAGGGCTGAGTTGAGGGCACAAAGGACGGTGCCGGTCAGGGTCCCTCTTTGGCTGCCAAGGCCACACACGTCGATAAGCCCCTGGTCGAGGAGGCCTCCGGAATCCTCTCGGAGCTGCAGCCGGGCCTGGGAAACGACATGGTGAGATTCCAGTTTCCATGCCGAGTCAGCCTGCACCGCTTCTGGACCCCAGGCGCGTGATGCTGTCCGACCTTGGAATTGGGTCCCCATGAGGAGAGAGCCTTAGCTAGGGTTAGGGTTCGGTCCAGGGACGTTGCCAGGGCCGAAGCGACTCCGGTCTCGTGATCTCCCTCGAGGGCTGAAGTGAGGGCCCATGCCAGGAGGCGGCTCAAATGCAGGATTAGTTGTCGAGGCAGGCTTAGGTTTCGGTGGAGGGTCCTGGTTCGGGGTAGGGTTAGGGTTAGGGTTAGTTCCCAGGAGGTTCCAGGCGCTGAACTCACAGCAGGGCAGTGGTCTCCCCGAAGGGGTGAGTTGAGGGCACATGGGATGGTGCCGGTCAGGGTCCCTATTTGGCTGCCAAGAACACACTCGTCAATAAGCCCCTGGTCGAGGAGGCCTCCGGAATCCTCTCGGGAGCTGCAGCCGGGCCTGGGAAACGACATGCTGAGATTCCAAGTTCCATGCCGAGTCAGCCTGCACCGCTTCTGGACCCCAGGTGCTTGATGCTGTCCGACCTTGGAATTGGGTCCCCATGAGGAGAGAGCCTTAGCTAGGGTTAGGGTTCGGTCCAGGGACGTCGCCAGGGCCGAAGCGACTCCGGTCTCGTGATCTCCCTCGAGGGCTGAAGTGAGGGCCCATGCCAGGAGGCGGCTCAAATGCAGGATTAGGTGTCGAGGCAGGCTTAGGTTTCGGTGGAGGGTCCTGGTTCGGGGTTGGGTTAGGGTTAGGGTTAGGTCCCAGGAGGTTCCAGGCGCTGAACTCACAGCAGGGCAGTGGTCTCCCCGAAGGGGTGAGTTGAGGGCACAAGAGACGGTGCCGGTCAGGTCCCTCTTTGGCTGACAAGACCACACACCTCGATAAGCCTTTGGTCGCGGAGGCCTCCGAAATCCTCTCGGGAGCTGCAGCCGGGCCTGGGAAACGACATGGTGAGCTTCCAGGTTCCTTGCCGAGTCAGCCTGCACCGCTTGTGTTCCCTATGCGCGTGATGCTGTCCGACCTTGGAATTGGGTCCCCATGAGGAGAGAGCCATAGCTAGGGTTAGGGTTCGGTCCAGGGACGACGCCAGGGCCGAAGCGACTCTGGTCTCGTGATCTCCCTCGAGGGCTGAAGTGAGGGGCCATGCCAGAAGGCGGCTCAAATGCAGGATATGGGAATGAGGCAGGCTTAGGTTTCTGTGGAGGGAAACGGTTCGGGTAGGGTTAGGGTTAGGGTTAGGTCCCAGGAGGTTCCAGGCGCCGAACTCACAGCAGGGCAGTGGTCTCCCCGAAGGGCTGAGTTGAGGGCACACGGGACGGTGCCCGTCAGGGTCCCTCCCTGGCTGTCAAGGCCACACACGTCGATAAGCCCCTGGTCGAGGAGGCCTCCGGAATCCTCTCTGGAGCTGCAGCCGGGCCTGGGAAACGACATGGTGAGATTCCAAGTTCCATGCCGAGTCAGCCTGCACCGCTTCTGGACCCCAGGCGCGTGATGCTGTCCGACCTTGTTATTGGGTCCCCATGAGGAGAGAGCCTTAGCTAGGGTTAGGGTTCGGTCCAGGGACGTCGCCAGGGCCGAAGCGACTCCGGTCTCGTGATCTCCCTCGAGGGCTGAAGTGAGGGCCCATGCCAGGAGGCGGCTCAAATGCAGGATTAGGTGTCGAGGCAGGCTTAGGTTTCGGTGGAGGGTCCTGGTTCGGGGTAGGGTTAGGGTTAGGGTTAGGTCCCAGGAGGTTCCAGGCGCTGAACTCACAGCCGGGCAGTGGTCTCCCCGAAGGTCTGAGTTGAGGGCACAAAGGACGGTGTCGGTCAGGATCCCTCTTTGGCTGCCAAGGCCACACACGTCGATTAGCCCCTGGTCGAGGAGGCCTCCGGAATCCTCTCGGGAGCTGCAGCCGGGCCTGGGAAACGACATGGTGAGCTTCCAGGTTCCTTGCCGAGTCAGCCTGCACCGCTTGTGTTCCCTATGCGCGTGATGCTGTCCGACCTTGGAATTGGGTCCCCATGAGGAGAGAGCCTTAGCTAGGGTTAGGGTTCGGTCCAGGGACGACGCCAGGGCCGAAGCGACTCCGGTCTCGTGATCTCCCTCGAGGGCTGAAGTGAGGGCCCATGCCAGAAGCGGCTCAAATGCAGGATAAGGGAACGAGGAAGGCTTACGTTTCGGTGGAGGGTAACGGTTCGGGGTAGGGTTAGGGTTAGGTCCCAGGAGGTTCCAGGCGCCGAACCCACAGCAGGGCAGTGGTCTCCCCGAAGGGCTGTGTTGAGGGCACAAGGGACGGTGCCGGTCAGGGTCCCTCCCTGGCTGTCAAGGCCACACACGTCGATAAGACCCTGGTCGAGGAGGCCTCCAGGAATCCTCTCGGGAGCTGCAGCCGGGCCTGGGAAACGACATAGTGAGCTTCCAGGTTCCTTGCCGAGTCAGCCTGCACCGCTTCTGTTCCCTATGCACGTGATGCTGTCTGACCTTGGAATTGGGTCCCCATGAGGAGAGAGCCTTAGCTAGGGTTAGGGTTCAGTCCAGGGACGATGCCAGGGCCGAAGCGACTCCGCTCTCGTGATCTCCCTCGAGGGCTGAAGTGTGGGCCCATGCCAGAAGGCGGCTCAAATGCAGGATTAGGGATCGAGGCAGGCTTAGGTTTCAGTGGAGGGTAACGGTTCGGGGTAGGGTTAGGGTGAGGGTTAGTTCCCAGGAGGTTCCAGGTGCCGAACCCACAGCAGGGCAGTGGTCTCCCCGAAGGGCTTAGTTGCGGGCACAAAGGACGGTGCCGGTCAGGATACCTCTTTGGCTGCCAAGGCCACACACGTCGATAAGTCCTTGGTCGAGGAGGCCTCCGGAATCCTCTCGGAGCTGCAGCCGGGCCTGGGAAACGACATTGTGAGATTCCAGTTTCCATGGTGAGTCACCCTGCACCGCTTCTGGACCGCAGGCGCGTGATGCTGTCCGACCTTGGAATTGGGTCCACATGAGGAGAGAGCCTTACCTAGGGTTAGGGATCGGTCCAGGGACGTTGCCAGGGCCAAAGCGACTCCGGTCTCGTGATCTCCCTCGAGGGCTGAAGTGAGGGCCCATGCCAGGAGGCGGCTCAAATGCAGGATTAGTTGTCGAGGCAGGGTTAGGTTTCGGTGGAGGGTCCTGGTTCGGGGTAGGGTTATGGTTAGGTTTAGTTCCCAGGAGGTTCCAGGCGCTGAACTCACAGAAGGGCAGTGGTCTACCCGAAGGGGTGAGTTGAGGGCACATGGGATGGTGCCGGTCAGGGTCCCTATTTGGCTGCCAAGAACACACTCGTCAATAAGCCCCTGGTCGAGGAGGCCTCCGGAATCCTCTCGGGAGCTGCAGCCGGGTCTGGGAAACGACATGCTGAGATTCCAAGTTCCATGCCGAGTCAGCCTGCACCGCTTCTGGACCCCAGGTGCTTGATGCTGTCCGACCTTGGAATTGGGTCCACGTGAGGAGAGAGCCTTAGCTAGGGTTAGGGTTCGGTCCAGGGACGTCGCCAGGGCCGAAGCGACTCCGGTCTCGTGATCTCCCTCGAGGGCTGAAGTGAGGGCCCATGCCAGGAGGCGGCTCAAATGCAGGATTAGGTGTCGAGGCAGGCTTAGGTTTCGGTGGAGGGTCCTGGTTCGGGGTTGGGTTAGGGTTAGGGTTAGGTCCCAGGAGGTTCCAGGCGCTGAACTCACAGCAGGGCAGTGGTCTCCCCGAAGGGGTGAGTTGAGGGCACAAGAGACGGTGCCGGTCAGGTCCCTCTTTGGCTGACAAGACCACACACCTCGATAAGCCTTTGGTCGCGGAGGCCTCCGAAATCCTCTCGGGAGCTGCAGCCGGGCCTGGGAAACGACATGGTGAGCTTCCAGGTTCCTTGCCGAGTCAGCCTGCACCGCTTGTGTTCCCTATGCGCGTGATGCTGTCCGACCTTGGAATTGGGTCCCCATGAGGAGAGAGCCATAGCTAGGGTTAGGGTTCGGTCCAGGGACGACGCCAGGGCCGAAGCGACTCTGGTCTCGTGATCTCCCTCGAGGGCTGAAGTGAGGGGCCATGCCAGAAGGCGGCTCAAATGCAGGATATGGGAATGAGGCAGGCTTAGGTTTCTGTGGAGGGAAACGGTTCGGGTAGGGTTAGGGTTAGGGTTAGGTCCCAGGAGGTTCCAGGCGCCGAACTCACAGCAGGGCAGTGGTCTCCCCGAAGGGCTGAGTTGAGGGCACACGGGACGGTGCCCGTCAGGGTCCCTCCCTGGCTGTCAAGGCCACACACGTCGATAAGCCCCTGGTCGAGGAGGCCTCCGGAATCCTCTCTGGAGCTGCAGCCGGGCCTGGGAAACGACATGGTGAGATTCCAAGTTCCATGCCGAGTCAGCCTGCACCGCTTCTGGACCCCAGGCGCGTGATGCTGTCCGACCTTGTTATTGGGTCCCCATGAGGAGAGAGCCTTAGCTAGGGTTAGGGTTCGGTCCAGGGACGTCGCCAGGGCCGAAGCGACTCCGGTCTCGTGATCTCCCTCGAGGGCTGAAGTGAGGGCCCATGCCAGGAGGCGGCTCAAATGCAGGATTAGGTGTCGAGGCAGGCTTAGGTTTCGGTGGAGGGTCCTGGTTCGGGGTAGGGTTAGGGTTAGGGTTAGGTCCCAGGAGGTTCCAGGCGCTGAACTCACAGCCGGGCAGTGGTCTCCCCGAAGGTCTGAGTTGAGGGCACAAAGGACGGTGTCGGTCAGGATCCCTCTTTGGCTGCCAAGGCCACACACGTCGATTAGCCCCTGGTCGAGGAGGCCTCCGGAATCCTCTCGGGAGCTGCAGCCGGGCCTGGGAAACGACATGGTGAGCTTCCAGGTTCCTTGCCGAGTCAGCCTGCACCGCTTGTGTTCCCTATGCGCGTGATGCTGTCCGACCTTGGAATTGGGTCCCCATGAGGAGAGAGCCTTAGCTAGGGTTAGGGTTCGGTCCAGGGACGACGCCAGGGCCGAAGCGACTCCGGTCTCGTGATCTCCCTCGAGGGCTGAAGTGAGGGCCCATGCCAGAAGCGGCTCAAATGCAGGATAAGGGAACGAGGAAGGCTTACGTTTCGGTGGAGGGTAACGGTTCGGGGTAGGGTTAGGGTTAGGTCCCAGGAGGTTCCAGGCGCCGAACCCACAGCAGGGCAGTGGTCTCCCCGAAGGGCTGTGTTGAGGGCACAAGGGACGGTGCCGGTCAGGGTCCCTCCCTGGCTGTCAAGGCCACACACGTCGATAAGACCCTGGTCGAGGAGGCCTCCAGGAATCCTCTCGGGAGCTGCAGCCGGGCCTGGGAAACGACATAGTGAGCTTCCAGGTTCCTTGCCGAGTCAGCCTGCACCGCTTCTGTTCCCTATGCACGTGATGCTGTCTGACCTTGGAATTGGGTCCCCATGAGGAGAGAGCCTTAGCTAGGGTTAGGGTTCAGTCCAGGGACGATGCCAGGGCCGAAGCGACTCCGCTCTCGTGATCTCCCTCGAGGGCTGAAGTGTGGGCCCATGCCAGAAGGCGGCTCAAATGCAGGATTAGGGATCGAGGCAGGCTTAGGTTTCAGTGGAGGGTAACGGTTCGGGGTAGGGTTAGGGTGAGGGTTAGTTCCCAGGAGGTTCCAGGTGCCGAACCCACAGCAGGGCAGTGGTCTCCCCGAAGGGCTTAGTTGCGGGCACAAAGGACGGTGCCGGTCAGGATACCTCTTTGGCTGCCAAGGCCACACACGTCGATAAGTCCTTGGTCGAGGAGGCCTCCGGAATCCTCTCGGAGCTGCAGCCGGGCCTGGGAAACGACATTGTGAGATTCCAGTTTCCATGGTGAGTCACCCTGCACCGCTTCTGGACCGCAGGCGCGTGATGCTGTCCGACCTTGGAATTGGGTCCACATGAGGAGAGAGCCTTACCTAGGGTTAGGGATCGGTCCAGGGACGTTGCCAGGGCCAAAGCGACTCCGGTCTCGTGATCTCCCTCGAGGGCTGAAGTGAGGGCCCATGCCAGGAGGCGGCTCAAATGCAGGATTAGTTGTCGAGGCAGGGTTAGGTTTCGGTGGAGGGTCCTGGTTCGGGGTAGGGTTATGGTTAGGTTTAGTTCCCAGGAGGTTCCAGGCGCTGAACTCACAGAAGGGCAGTGGTCTACCCGAAGGGGTGAGTTGAGGGCACATGGGATGGTGCCGGTCAGGGTCCCTATTTGGCTGCCAAGAACACACTCGTCAATAAGCCCCTGGTCGAGGAGGCCTCCGGAATCCTCTCGGGAGCTGCAGCCGGGTCTGGGAAACGACATGCTGAGATTCCAAGTTCCATGCCGAGTCAGCCTGCACCGCTTCTGGACCCCAGGTGCTTGATGCTGTCCGACCTTGGAATTGGGTCCACGTGAGGAGAGAGCCTTAGCTAGGGTTAGGGTTCGGTCCAGGGACGTCGCCAGGGCCGAAGCGACTCCGGTCTCGTGATCTCCCTCGAGGGCTGAAGTGAGGGCCCATGCCAGGAGGCGGCTCAAATGCAGGATTAGGTGTCGAGGCAGGCTTAGGTTTCGGTGGAGGGTCCTGGTTCGGGGTTGGGTTAGGGTTAGGGTTAGGTCCCAGGAGGTTCCAGGCGCTGAACTCACAGCAGGGCAGTGGTCTCCCCGAAGGGGTGAGTTGAGGGCACAAGAGACGGTGCCGGTCAGGTCCCTCTTTGGCTGACAAGACCACACACCTCGATAAGCCTTTGGTCGCGGAGGCCTCCGAAATCCTCTCGGGAGCTGCAGCCGGGCCTGGGAAACGACATGGTGAGCTTCCAGGTTCCTTGCCGAGTCAGCCTGCACCGCTTGTGTTCCCTATGCGCGTGATGCTGTCCGACCTTGGAATTGGGTCCCCATGAGGAGAGAGCCATAGCTAGGGTTAGGGTTCGGTCCAGGGACGACGCCAGGGCCGAAGCGACTCTGGTCTCGTGATCTCCCTCGAGGGCTGAAGTGAGGGGCCATGCCAGAAGGCGGCTCAAATGCAGGATATGGGAATGAGGCAGGCTTAGGTTTCTGTGGAGGGAAACGGTTCGGGTAGGGTTAGGGTTAGGGTTAGGTCCCAGGAGGTTCCAGGCGCCGAACTCACAGCAGGGCAGTGGTCTCCCCGAAGGGCTGAGTTGAGGGCACACGGGACGGTGCCCGTCAGGGTCCCTCCCTGGCTGTCAAGGCCACACACGTCGATAAGCCCCTGGTCGAGGAGGCCTCCGGAATCCTCTCTGGAGCTGCAGCCGGGCCTGGGAAACGACATGGTGAGATTCCAAGTTCCATGCCGAGTCAGCCTGCACCGCTTCTGGACCCCAGGCGCGTGATGCTGTCCGACCTTGTTATTGGGTCCCCATGAGGAGAGAGCCTTAGCTAGGGTTAGGGTTCGGTCCAGGGACGTCGCCAGGGCCGAAGCGACTCCGGTCTCGTGATCTCCCTCGAGGGCTGAAGTGAGGGCCCATGCCAGGAGGCGGCTCAAATGCAGGATTAGGTGTCGAGGCAGGCTTAGGTTTCGGTGGAGGGTCCTGGTTCGGGGTAGGGTTAGGGTTAGGGTTAGGTCCCAGGAGGTTCCAGGCGCTGAACTCACAGCCGGGCAGTGGTCTCCCCGAAGGTCTGAGTTGAGGGCACAAAGGACGGTGTCGGTCAGGATCCCTCTTTGGCTGCCAAGGCCACACACGTCGATTAGCCCCTGGTCGAGGAGGCCTCCGGAATCCTCTCGGGAGCTGCAGCCGGGCCTGGGAAACGACATGGTGAGCTTCCAGGTTCCTTGCCGAGTCAGCCTGCACCGCTTGTGTTCCCTATGCGCGTGATGCTGTCCGACCTTGGAATTGGGTCCCCATGAGGAGAGAGCCTTAGCTAGGGTTAGGGTTCGGTCCAGGGACGACGCCAGGGCCGAAGCGACTCCGGTCTCGTGATCTCCCTCGAGGGCTGAAGTGAGGGCCCATGCCAGAAGCGGCTCAAATGCAGGATAAGGGAACGAGGAAGGCTTACGTTTCGGTGGAGGGTAACGGTTCGGGGTAGGGTTAGGGTTAGGTCCCAGGAGGTTCCAGGCGCCGAACCCACAGCAGGGCAGTGGTCTCCCCGAAGGGCTGTGTTGAGGGCACAAGGGACGGTGCCGGTCAGGGTCCCTCCCTGGCTGTCAAGGCCACACACGTCGATAAGACCCTGGTCGAGGAGGCCTCCAGGAATCCTCTCGGGAGCTGCAGCCGGGCCTGGGAAACGACATAGTGAGCTTCCAGGTTCCTTGCCGAGTCAGCCTGCACCGCTTCTGTTCCCTATGCACGTGATGCTGTCTGACCTTGGAATTGGGTCCCCATGAGGAGAGAGCCTTAGCTAGGGTTAGGGTTCAGTCCAGGGACGATGCCAGGGCCGAAGCGACTCCGCTCTCGTGATCTCCCTCGAGGGCTGAAGTGTGGGCCCATGCCAGAAGGCGGCTCAAATGCAGGATTAGGGATCGAGGCAGGCTTAGGTTTCAGTGGAGGGTAACGGTTCGGGGTAGGGTTAGGGTGAGGGTTAGTTCCCAGGAGGTTCCAGGTGCCGAACCCACAGCAGGGCAGTGGTCTCCCCGAAGGGCTTAGTTGCGGGCACAAAGGACGGTGCCGGTCAGGATACCTCTTTGGCTGCCAAGGCCACACACGTCGATAAGTCCTTGGTCGAGGAGGCCTCCGGAATCCTCTCGGAGCTGCAGCCGGGCCTGGGAAACGACATTGTGAGATTCCAGTTTCCATGGTGAGTCACCCTGCACCGCTTCTGGACCGCAGGCGCGTGATGCTGTCCGACCTTGGAATTGGGTCCACATGAGGAGAGAGCCTTACCTAGGGTTAGGGATCGGTCCAGGGACGTTGCCAGGGCCAAAGCGACTCCGGTCTCGTGATCTCCCTCGAGGGCTGAAGTGAGGGCCCATGCCAGGAGGCGGCTCAAATGCAGGATTAGTTGTCGAGGCAGGGTTAGGTTTCGGTGGAGGGTCCTGGTTCGGGGTAGGGTTATGGTTAGGTTTAGTTCCCAGGAGGTTCCAGGCGCTGAACTCACAGAAGGGCAGTGGTCTACCCGAAGGGGTGAGTTGAGGGCACATGGGATGGTGCCGGTCAGGGTCCCTATTTGGCTGCCAAGAACACACTCGTCAATAAGCCCCTGGTCGAGGAGGCCTCCGGAATCCTCTCGGGAGCTGCAGCCGGGTCTGGGAAACGACATGCTGAGATTCCAAGTTCCATGCCGAGTCAGCCTGCACCGCTTCTGGACCCCAGGTGCTTGATGCTGTCCGACCTTGGAATTGGGTCCACGTGAGGAGAGAGCCTTAGCTAGGGTTAGGGTTCGGTCCAGGGACGTCGCCAGGGCCGAAGCGACTCCGGTCTCGTGATCTCCCTCGAGGGCTGAAGTGAGGGCCCATGCCAGGAGGCGGCTCAAATGCAGGATTAGGTGTCGAGGCAGGCTTAGGTTTCGGTGGAGGGTCCTGGTTCGGGGTTGGGTTAGGGTTAGGGTTAGGTCCCAGGAGGTTCCAGGCGCTGAACTCACAGCAGGGCAGTGGTCTCCCCGAAGGGGTGAGTTGAGGGCACAAGAGACGGTGCCGGTCAGGTCCCTCTTTGGCTGACAAGACCACACACCTCGATAAGCCTTTGGTCGCGGAGGCCTCCGAAATCCTCTCGGGAGCTGCAGCCGGGCCTGGGAAACGACATGGTGAGCTTCCAGGTTCCTTGCCGAGTCAGCCTGCACCGCTTGTGTTCCCTATGCGCGTGATGCTGTCCGACCTTGGAATTGGGTCCCCATGAGGAGAGAGCCATAGCTAGGGTTAGGGTTCGGTCCAGGGACGACGCCAGGGCCGAAGCGACTCTGGTCTCGTGATCTCCCTCGAGGGCTGAAGTGAGGGGCCATGCCAGAAGGCGGCTCAAATGCAGGATATGGGAATGAGGCAGGCTTAGGTTTCTGTGGAGGGAAACGGTTCGGGTAGGGTTAGGGTTAGGGTTAGGTCCCAGGAGGTTCCAGGCGCCGAACTCACAGCAGGGCAGTGGTCTCCCCGAAGGGCTGAGTTGAGGGCACACGGGACGGTGCCCGTCAGGGTCCCTCCCTGGCTGTCAAGGCCACACACGTCGATAAGCCCCTGGTCGAGGAGGCCTCCGGAATCCTCTCGGGAGCTGCAGCCGGGCCTGGGAAACGACATGGTGAGCTTCCAGGTTCCTTGCCGAGTCAGCCTGCACCGCTTCTGTTCCCTATGCGCGTGATGCTGTCCGACCTTGGAATTGGGTCCCCATGAGGAGAGAGCCTTAGCTAGGGTTAGGGTTCGGTCCAGGGACGACGCCAGGGCCGAAGCGACTCCGGTCTCGTGATCTCCCTCGAGGGCTGAAGTGAGGGCCCATGCCAGGAAGCGGCTCAAATGCAGGATAAGGGAACGAGGCAGGCTTAGGTTTCGGTGGAGGGTAACGGTTCGGGGTTAGGGTTAGGGTTAGGTCCCAGGAGGTTCCAGGCGCCGAACCCACAGCAGGGCAGTGGTCTCCCCGAAGGGCTGTGTTGAGGGCACAAGGGACGGTGCCGGTCAGGGTCCCTCCCTGGCTGTCAAGGCCACACACGTCGATAAGACCCTGGTCGAGGAGGCCTCCAGGAATCCTCTCGGGAGCTGCAGCCGGGCCTGGGAAACGACATAGTGAGCTTCCAGGTTCCTTGCCGAGTCAGCCTGCACCGCTTCTGTTCCCTATGCACGTGATGCTGTCTGACCTTGGAATTGGGTCCCCATGAGGAGAGAGCCTTAGCTAGGGTTAGGGTTCAGTCCAGGGACGATGCCAGGGCCGAAGCGACTCCGCTCTCGTGATCTCCCTCGAGGGCTGAAGTGTGGGCCCATGCCAGAAGGCGGCTCAAATGCAGGATTAGGGATCGAGGCAGGCTTAGGTTTCAGTGGAGGGTAACGGTTCGGGGTAGGGTTAGGGTGAGGGTTAGTTCCCAGGAGGTTCCAGGTGCCGAACCCACAGCAGGGCAGTGGTCTCCCCGAAGGGCTTAGTTGCGGGCACAAAGGACGGTGCCGGTCAGGATACCTCTTTGGCTGCCAAGGCCACACACGTCGATAAGTCCTTGGTCGAGGAGGCCTCCGGAATCCTCTCGGAGCTGCAGCCGGGCCTGGGAAACGACATTGTGAGATTCCAGTTTCCATGGTGAGTCACCCTGCACCGCTTCTGGACCGCAGGCGCGTGATGCTGTCCGACCTTGGAATTGGGTCCACATGAGGAGAGAGCCTTACCTAGGGTTAGGGATCGGTCCAGGGACGTTGCCAGGGCCAAAGCGACTCCGGTCTCGTGATCTCCCTCGAGGGCTGAAGTGAGGGCCCATGCCAGGAGGCGGCTCAAATGCAGGATTAGTTGTCGAGGCAGGGTTAGGTTTCGGTGGAGGGTCCTGGTTCGGGGTAGGGTTATGGTTAGGTTTAGTTCCCAGGAGGTTCCAGGCGCTGAACTCACAGAAGGGCAGTGGTCTACCCGAAGGGGTGAGTTGAGGGCACATGGGATGGTGCCGGTCAGGGTCCCTATTTGGCTGCCAAGAACACACTCGTCAATAAGCCCCTGGTCGAGGAGGCCTCCGGAATCCTCTCGGGAGCTGCAGCCGGGTCTGGGAAACGACATGCTGAGATTCCAAGTTCCATGCCGAGTCAGCCTGCACCGCTTCTGGACCCCAGGTGCTTGATGCTGTCCGACCTTGGAATTGGGTCCACGTGAGGAGAGAGCCTTAGCTAGGGTTAGGGTTCGGTCCAGGGACGTCGCCAGGGCCGAAGCGACTCCGGTCTCGTGATCTCCCTCGAGGGCTGAAGTGAGGGCCCATGCCAGGAGGCGGCTCAAATGCAGGATTAGGTGTCGAGGCAGGCTTAGGTTTCGGTGGAGGGTCCTGGTTCGGGGTTGGGTTAGGGTTAGGGTTAGGTCCCAGGAGGTTCCAGGCGCTGAACTCACAGCAGGGCAGTGGTCTCCCCGAAGGGGTGAGTTGAGGGCACAAGAGACGGTGCCGGTCAGGTCCCTCTTTGGCTGACAAGACCACACACCTCGATAAGCCTTTGGTCGCGGAGGCCTCCGAAATCCTCTCGGGAGCTGCAGCCGGGCCTGGGAAACGACATGGTGAGCTTCCAGGTTCCTTGCCGAGTCAGCCTGCACCGCTTGTGTTCCCTATGCGCGTGATGCTGTCCGACCTTGGAATTGGGTCCCCATGAGGAGAGAGCCATAGCTAGGGTTAGGGTTCGGTCCAGGGACGACGCCAGGGCCGAAGCGACTCTGGTCTCGTGATCTCCCTCGAGGGCTGAAGTGAGGGGCCATGCCAGAAGGCGGCTCAAATGCAGGATATGGGAATGAGGCAGGCTTAGGTTTCTGTGGAGGGAAACGGTTCGGGTAGGGTTAGGGTTAGGGTTAGGTCCCAGGAGGTTCCAGGCGCCGAACTCACAGCAGGGCAGTGGTCTCCCCGAAGGGCTGAGTTGAGGGCACACGGGACGGTGCCCGTCAGGGTCCCTCCCTGGCTGTCAAGGCCACACACGTCGATAAGCCCCTGGTCGAGGAGGCCTCCGGAATCCTCTCTGGAGCTGCAGCCGGGCCTGGGAAACGACATGGTGAGATTCCAAGTTCCATGCCGAGTCAGCCTGCACCGCTTCTGGACCCCAGGCGCGTGATGCTGTCCGACCTTGTTATTGGGTCCCCATGAGGAGAGAGCCTTAGCTAGGGTTAGGGTTCGGTCCAGGGACGTCGCCAGGGCCGAAGCGACTCCGGTCTCGTGATCTCCCTCGAGGGCTGAAGTGAGGGCCCATGCCAGGAGGCGGCTCAAATGCAGGATTAGGTGTCGAGGCAGGCTTAGGTTTCGGTGGAGGGTCCTGGTTCGGGGTAGGGTTAGGGTTAGGGTTAGGTCCCAGGAGGTTCCAGGCGCTGAACTCACAGCCGGGCAGTGGTCTCCCCGAAGGTCTGAGTTGAGGGCACAAAGGACGGTGTCGGTCAGGATCCCTCTTTGGCTGCCAAGGCCACACACGTCGATTAGCCCCTGGTCGAGGAGGCCTCCGGAATCCTCTCGGGAGCTGCAGCCGGGCCTGGGAAACGACATGGTGAGCTTCCAGGTTCCTTGCCGAGTCAGCCTGCACCGCTTGTGTTCCCTATGCGCGTGATGCTGTCCGACCTTGGAATTGGGTCCCCATGAGGAGAGAGCCTTAGCTAGGGTTAGGGTTCGGTCCAGGGACGACGCCAGGGCCGAAGCGACTCCGGTCTCGTGATCTCCCTCGAGGGCTGAAGTGAGGGCCCATGCCAGAAGCGGCTCAAATGCAGGATAAGGGAACGAGGAAGGCTTACGTTTCGGTGGAGGGTAACGGTTCGGGGTAGGGTTAGGGTTAGGTCCCAGGAGGTTCCAGGCGCCGAACCCACAGCAGGGCAGTGGTCTCCCCGAAGGGCTGTGTTGAGGGCACAAGGGACGGTGCCGGTCAGGGTCCCTCCCTGGCTGTCAAGGCCACACACGTCGATAAGACCCTGGTCGAGGAGGCCTCCAGGAATCCTCTCGGGAGCTGCAGCCGGGCCTGGGAAACGACATAGTGAGCTTCCAGGTTCCTTGCCGAGTCAGCCTGCACCGCTTCTGTTCCCTATGCACGTGATGCTGTCTGACCTTGGAATTGGGTCCCCATGAGGAGAGAGCCTTAGCTAGGGTTAGGGTTCAGTCCAGGGACGATGCCAGGGCCGAAGCGACTCCGCTCTCGTGATCTCCCTCGAGGGCTGAAGTGTGGGCCCATGCCAGAAGGCGGCTCAAATGCAGGATTAGGGATCGAGGCAGGCTTAGGTTTCAGTGGAGGGTAACGGTTCGGGGTAGGGTTAGGGTGAGGGTTAGTTCCCAGGAGGTTCCAGGTGCCGAACCCACAGCAGGGCAGTGGTCTCCCCGAAGGGCTTAGTTGCGGGCACAAAGGACGGTGCCGGTCAGGATACCTCTTTGGCTGCCAAGGCCACACACGTCGATAAGTCCTTGGTCGAGGAGGCCTCCGGAATCCTCTCGGAGCTGCAGCCGGGCCTGGGAAACGACATTGTGAGATTCCAGTTTCCATGGTGAGTCACCCTGCACCGCTTCTGGACCGCAGGCGCGTGATGCTGTCCGACCTTGGAATTGGGTCCACATGAGGAGAGAGCCTTACCTAGGGTTAGGGATCGGTCCAGGGACGTTGCCAGGGCCAAAGCGACTCCGGTCTCGTGATCTCCCTCGAGGGCTGAAGTGAGGGCCCATGCCAGGAGGCGGCTCAAATGCAGGATTAGTTGTCGAGGCAGGGTTAGGTTTCGGTGGAGGGTCCTGGTTCGGGGTAGGGTTATGGTTAGGTTTAGTTCCCAGGAGGTTCCAGGCGCTGAACTCACAGAAGGGCAGTGGTCTACCCGAAGGGGTGAGTTGAGGGCACATGGGATGGTGCCGGTCAGGGTCCCTATTTGGCTGCCAAGAACACACTCGTCAATAAGCCCCTGGTCGAGGAGGCCTCCGGAATCCTCTCGGGAGCTGCAGCCGGGTCTGGGAAACGACATGCTGAGATTCCAAGTTCCATGCCGAGTCAGCCTGCACCGCTTCTGGACCCCAGGTGCTTGATGCTGTCCGACCTTGGAATTGGGTCCACGTGAGGAGAGAGCCTTAGCTAGGGTTAGGGTTCGGTCCAGGGACGTCGCCAGGGCCGAAGCGACTCCGGTCTCGTGATCTCCCTCGAGGGCTGAAGTGAGGGCCCATGCCAGGAGGCGGCTCAAATGCAGGATTAGGTGTCGAGGCAGGCTTAGGTTTCGGTGGAGGGTCCTGGTTCGGGGTTGGGTTAGGGTTAGGGTTAGGTCCCAGGAGGTTCCAGGCGCTGAACTCACAGCAGGGCAGTGGTCTCCCCGAAGGGGTGAGTTGAGGGCACAAGAGACGGTGCCGGTCAGGTCCCTCTTTGGCTGACAAGACCACACACCTCGATAAGCCTTTGGTCGCGGAGGCCTCCGAAATCCTCTCGGGAGCTGCAGCCGGGCCTGGGAAACGACATGGTGAGCTTCCAGGTTCCTTGCCGAGTCAGCCTGCACCGCTTGTGTTCCCTATGCGCGTGATGCTGTCCGACCTTGGAATTGGGTCCCCATGAGGAGAGAGCCATAGCTAGGGTTAGGGTTCGGTCCAGGGACGACGCCAGGGCCGAAGCGACTCTGGTCTCGTGATCTCCCTCGAGGGCTGAAGTGAGGGGCCATGCCAGAAGGCGGCTCAAATGCAGGATATGGGAATGAGGCAGGCTTAGGTTTCTGTGGAGGGAAACGGTTCGGGTAGGGTTAGGGTTAGGGTTAGGTCCCAGGAGGTTCCAGGCGCCGAACTCACAGCAGGGCAGTGGTCTCCCCGAAGGGCTGAGTTGAGGGCACACGGGACGGTGCCCGTCAGGGTCCCTCCCTGGCTGTCAAGGCCACACACGTCGATAAGCCCCTGGTCGAGGAGGCCTCCGGAATCCTCTCTGGAGCTGCAGCCGGGCCTGGGAAACGACATGGTGAGATTCCAAGTTCCATGCCGAGTCAGCCTGCACCGCTTCTGGACCCCAGGCGCGTGATGCTGTCCGACCTTGTTATTGGGTCCCCATGAGGAGAGAGCCTTAGCTAGGGTTAGGGTTCGGTCCAGGGACGTCGCCAGGGCCGAAGCGACTCCGGTCTCGTGATCTCCCTCGAGGGCTGAAGTGAGGGCCCATGCCAGGAGGCGGCTCAAATGCAGGATTAGGTGTCGAGGCAGGCTTAGGTTTCGGTGGAGGGTCCTGGTTCGGGGTAGGGTTAGGGTTAGGGTTAGGTCCCAGGAGGTTCCAGGCGCTGAACTCACAGCCGGGCAGTGGTCTCCCCGAAGGTCTGAGTTGAGGGCACAAAGGACGGTGTCGGTCAGGATCCCTCTTTGGCTGCCAAGGCCACACACGTCGATTAGCCCCTGGTCGAGGAGGCCTCCGGAATCCTCTCGGGAGCTGCAGCCGGGCCTGGGAAACGACATGGTGAGCTTCCAGGTTCCTTGCCGAGTCAGCCTGCACCGCTTCTGTTCCCTATGCACGTGATGCTGTCTGACCTTGGAATTGGGTCCCCATGAGGAGAGAGCCTTAGCTAGGGTTAGGGTTCAGTCCAGGGACGATGCCAGGGCCGAAGCGACTCCGCTCTCGTGATCTCCCTCGAGGGCTGAAGTGTGGGCCCATGCCAGAAGGCGGCTCAAATGCAGGATTAGGGATCGAGGCAGGCTTAGGTTTCAGTGGAGGGTAACGGTTCGGGGTAGGGTTAGGGTGAGGGTTAGTTCCCAGGAGGTTCCAGGTGCCGAACCCACAGCAGGGCAGTGGTCTCCCCGAAGGGCTTAGTTGCGGGCACAAAGGACGGTGCCGGTCAGGATACCTCTTTGGCTGCCAAGGCCACACACGTCGATAAGTCCTTGGTCGAGGAGGCCTCCGGAATCCTCTCGGAGCTGCAGCCGGGCCTGGGAAACGACATTGTGAGATTCCAGTTTCCATGGTGAGTCACCCTGCACCGCTTCTGGACCGCAGGCGCGTGATGCTGTCCGACCTTGGAATTGGGTCCACATGAGGAGAGAGCCTTACCTAGGGTTAGGGATCGGTCCAGGGACGTTGCCAGGGCCAAAGCGACTCCGGTCTCGTGATCTCCCTCGAGGGCTGAAGTGAGGGCCCATGCCAGGAGGCGGCTCAAATGCAGGATTAGTTGTCGAGGCAGGGTTAGGTTTCGGTGGAGGGTCCTGGTTCGGGGTAGGGTTATGGTTAGGTTTAGTTCCCAGGAGGTTCCAGGCGCTGAACTCACAGAAGGGCAGTGGTCTACCCGAAGGGGTGAGTTGAGGGCACATGGGATGGTGCCGGTCAGGGTCCCTATTTGGCTGCCAAGAACACACTCGTCAATAAGCCCCTGGTCGAGGAGGCCTCCGGAATCCTCTCGGGAGCTGCAGCCGGGTCTGGGAAACGACATGCTGAGATTCCAAGTTCCATGCCGAGTCAGCCTGCACCGCTTCTGGACCCCAGGTGCTTGATGCTGTCCGACCTTGGAATTGGGTCCACGTGAGGAGAGAGCCTTAGCTAGGGTTAGGGTTCGGTCCAGGGACGTCGCCAGGGCCGAAGCGACTCCGGTCTCGTGATCTCCCTCGAGGGCTGAAGTGAGGGCCCATGCCAGGAGGCGGCTCAAATGCAGGATTAGGTGTCGAGGCAGGCTTAGGTTTCGGTGGAGGGTCCTGGTTCGGGGTTGGGTTAGGGTTAGGGTTAGGTCCCAGGAGGTTCCAGGCGCTGAACTCACAGCAGGGCAGTGGTCTCCCCGAAGGGGTGAGTTGAGGGCACAAGAGACGGTGCCGGTCAGGTCCCTCTTTGGCTGACAAGACCACACACCTCGATAAGCCTTTGGTCGCGGAGGCCTCCGAAATCCTCTCGGGAGCTGCAGCCGGGCCTGGGAAACGACATGGTGAGCTTCCAGGTTCCTTGCCGAGTCAGCCTGCACCGCTTGTGTTCCCTATGCGCGTGATGCTGTCCGACCTTGGAATTGGGTCCCCATGAGGAGAGAGCCATAGCTAGGGTTAGGGTTCGGTCCAGGGACGACGCCAGGGCCGAAGCGACTCTGGTCTCGTGATCTCCCTCGAGGGCTGAAGTGAGGGGCCATGCCAGAAGGCGGCTCAAATGCAGGATATGGGAATGAGGCAGGCTTAGGTTTCTGTGGAGGGAAACGGTTCGGGTAGGGTTAGGGTTAGGGTTAGGTCCCAGGAGGTTCCAGGCGCCGAACTCACAGCAGGGCAGTGGTCTCCCCGAAGGGCTGAGTTGAGGGCACACGGGACGGTGCCCGTCAGGGTCCCTCCCTGGCTGTCAAGGCCACACACGTCGATAAGCCCCTGGTCGAGGAGGCCTCCGGAATCCTCTCTGGAGCTGCAGCCGGGCCTGGGAAACGACATGGTGAGATTCCAAGTTCCATGCCGAGTCAGCCTGCACCGCTTCTGGACCCCAGGCGCGTGATGCTGTCCGACCTTGTTATTGGGTCCCCATGAGGAGAGAGCCTTAGCTAGGGTTAGGGTTCGGTCCAGGGACGTCGCCAGGGCCGAAGCGACTCCGGTCTCGTGATCTCCCTCGAGGGCTGAAGTGAGGGCCCATGCCAGGAGGCGGCTCAAATGCAGGATTAGGTGTCGAGGCAGGCTTAGGTTTCGGTGGAGGGTCCTGGTTCGGGGTAGGGTTAGGGTTAGGGTTAGGTCCCAGGAGGTTCCAGGCGCTGAACTCACAGCCGGGCAGTGGTCTCCCCGAAGGTCTGAGTTGAGGGCACAAAGGACGGTGTCGGTCAGGATCCCTCTTTGGCTGCCAAGGCCACACACGTCGATTAGCCCCTGGTCGAGGAGGCCTCCGGAATCCTCTCGGGAGCTGCAGCCGGGCCTGGGAAACGACATGGTGAGCTTCCAGGTTCCTTGCCGAGTCAGCCTGCACCGCTTGTTGGAATTGGGTCCCCATGAGGAGAGAGCCTTAGCTAGGGTTAGGGTTCGGTCCAGGGACGACGCCAGGGCCGAAGCGACTCCGGTCTCGTGATCTCCCTCGAGGGCTGAAGTGAGGGCCCATGCCAGAAGGCGGCTCAAATGCAGGATGGGTTAGGTCCCAGGAGGTTCCAGGCGCCGAACTCACAGCAGGGCAGTGGTCTCCCCGAAGGGCTGAGTTGAGGGCACAAAGGACGGTGCCGGTCAGGGTCCCTCTTTGGCTGCCAAGGCCACACACGTCGATAAGCCCCTGGTCGAGGAGGCCTCCGGAATCCTCTCGGGAGCTGCAGCCGGGCCTGGGAAACGACATGGTGAGCTTCCAGGTTCCTTGCCGAGTCAGCCTGCACCGCTTCTGTTCCCTATGCGCGTGATGCTGTCCGACCTTGGAATTGGGTCCCCATGAGGAGAGAGCCTTAGCTAGGGTTAGGGTTCGGTCCAGGGACGACGCCAGGGCCGAAGCGACTCCGGTCTCGTGATCTCCCTCGAGGGCTGAAGTGAGGGCCCATGCCAGAAGCGGCTCAAATGCAGGATAAGGGAACGAGGAAGGCTTACGTTTCGGTGGAGGGTAACGGTTCGGGGTAGGGTTAGGGTTAGGTCCCAGGAGGTTCCAGGCGCCGAACCCACAGCAGGGCAGTGGTCTCCCCGAAGGGCTGTGTTGAGGGCACAAGGGACGGTGCCGGTCAGGGTCCCTCCCTGGCTGTCAAGGCCACACACGTCGATAAGACCCTGGTCGAGGAGGCCTCCAGGAATCCTCTCGGGAGCTGCAGCCGGGCCTGGGAAACGACATAGTGAGCTTCCAGGTTCCTTGCCGAGTCAGCCTGCACCGCTTCTGTTCCCTATGCACGTGATGCTGTCTGACCTTGGAATTGGGTCCCCATGAGGAGAGAGCCTTAGCTAGGGTTAGGGTTCAGTCCAGGGACGATGCCAGGGCCGAAGCGACTCCGCTCTCGTGATCTCCCTCGAGGGCTGAAGTGTGGGCCCATGCCAGAAGGCGGCTCAAATGCAGGATTAGGGATCGAGGCAGGCTTAGGTTTCAGTGGAGGGTAACGGTTCGGGGTAGGGTTAGGGTGAGGGTTAGTTCCCAGGAGGTTCCAGGTGCCGAACCCACAGCAGGGCAGTGGTCTCCCCGAAGGGCTTAGTTGCGGGCACAAAGGACGGTGCCGGTCAGGATACCTCTTTGGCTGCCAAGGCCACACACGTCGATAAGTCCTTGGTCGAGGAGGCCTCCGGAATCCTCTCGGAGCTGCAGCCGGGCCTGGGAAACGACATTGTGAGATTCCAGTTTCCATGGTGAGTCACCCTGCACCGCTTCTGGACCGCAGGCGCGTGATGCTGTCCGACCTTGGAATTGGGTCCACATGAGGAGAGAGCCTTACCTAGGGTTAGGGATCGGTCCAGGGACGTTGCCAGGGCCAAAGCGACTCCGGTCTCGTGATCTCCCTCGAGGGCTGAAGTGAGGGCCCATGCCAGGAGGCGGCTCAAATGCAGGATTAGTTGTCGAGGCAGGGTTAGGTTTCGGTGGAGGGTCCTGGTTCGGGGTAGGGTTATGGTTAGGTTTAGTTCCCAGGAGGTTCCAGGCGCTGAACTCACAGAAGGGCAGTGGTCTACCCGAAGGGGTGAGTTGAGGGCACATGGGATGGTGCCGGTCAGGGTCCCTATTTGGCTGCCAAGAACACACTCGTCAATAAGCCCCTGGTCGAGGAGGCCTCCGGAATCCTCTCGGGAGCTGCAGCCGGGTCTGGGAAACGACATGCTGAGATTCCAAGTTCCATGCCGAGTCAGCCTGCACCGCTTCTGGACCCCAGGTGCTTGATGCTGTCCGACCTTGGAATTGGGTCCCCGTGAGGAGAGAGCCTTAGCTAGGGTTAGGGTTCGGTCCAGGGACGTCGCCAGGGCCGAAGCGACTCCGGTCTCGTGATCTCCCTCGAGGGCTGAAGTGAGGGCCCATGCCAGGAGGCGGCTCAAATGCAGGATTAGGTGTCGAGGCAGGCTTAGGTTTCGGTGGAGGGTCCTGGTTCGGGGTTGGGTTAGGGTTAGGGTTAGGTCCCAGGAGGTTCCAGGCGCTGAACTCACAGCAGGGCAGTGGTCTCCCCGAAGGGGTGAGTTGAGGGCACAAGAGACGGTGCCGGTCAGGTCCCTCTTTGGCTGACAAGACCACACACCTCGATAAGCCTTTGGTCGCGGAGGCCTCCGAAATCCTCTCGGGAGCTGCAGCCGGGCCTGGGAAACGACATGGTGAGCTTCCAGGTTCCTTGCCGAGTCAGCCTGCACCGCTTGTGTTCCCTATGCGCGTGATGCTGTCCGACCTTGGAATTGGGTCCCCATGAGGAGAGAGCCATAGCTAGGGTTAGGGTTCGGTCCAGGGACGACGCCAGGGCCGAAGCGACTCTGGTCTCGTGATCTCCCTCGAGGGCTGAAGTGAGGGGCCATGCCAGAAGGCGGCTCAAATGCAGGATATGGGAATGAGGCAGGCTTAGGTTTCTGTGGAGGGAAACGGTTCGGGTAGGGTTAGGGTTAGGGTTAGGTCCCAGGAGGTTCCAGGCGCCGAACTCACAGCAGGGCAGTGGTCTCCCCGAAGGGCTGAGTTGAGGGCACACGGGACGGTGCCCGTCAGGGTCCCTCCCTGGCTGTCAAGGCCACACACGTCGATAAGCCCCTGGTCGAGGAGGCCTCCGGAATCCTCTCTGGAGCTGCAGCCGGGCCTGGGAAACGACATGGTGAGATTCCAAGTTCCATGCCGAGTCAGCCTGCACCGCTTCTGGACCCCAGGCGCGTGATGCTGTCCGACCTTGTTATTGGGTCCCCATGAGGAGAGAGCCTTAGCTAGGGTTAGGGTTCGGTCCAGGGACGTCGCCAGGGCCGAAGCGACTCCGGTCTCGTGATCTCCCTCGAGGGCTGAAGTGAGGGCCCATGCCAGGAGGCGGCTCAAATGCAGGATTAGGGAACGAGGCAGGCTTAGGTTTCGGTGGAGGGTCCTGGTTCGGGGTAGGGTTAGGGTTAGGGTTAGGTCCCAGGAGGTTCCAGGCGCCGAACCCACAGCAGGGCAGTGGTCTCCCCGAAGGGCTGAGTTGAGGGCACAAAGGACGGTGCCGGTCAGGATCCCTCTTTGGCTGCCAAGGCCACACACGTCGATAAGCCCCTGGTCGAGGAGGCCTCCGGAATCCTCTCGGGAGCTGCAGCCGGGCCTGGGAAACGACATGGTGAGCTTCCAGGTTCCTTGCCGAGTCAGCCTGCACCGCTTCTGTTCCCTATGCGCGTGATGCTGTCCGACCTTGGAATTGGGTCCCCATGAGGAGAGAGCCTTAGCTAGGGTTAGGGTTCGGTCCAGGGACGACGCCAGGGCCGAAGCGACTCCGGTCTCGTGATCTCCCTCGAGGGCTGAAGTGAGGGCCCATGCCAGAAGGCGGCTCAAATGCAGGATTAGGGATCGAGGCAGGCTTAGGTTTCGGTGGAGGGTAACGGTTCGGGGTAGGGTTAGGGTTAGGGTTAGTTCCCAGGAGGTTCCAGGCGCCGAACCCACAGCAGGGCAGTGGTCTCCCCGAAGGGCTGAGTTGAGGGCACAAAGGACGGTGCCGGTCAGGGTCCCTCTTTGGCTGCCAAGGCCACACACGTCGATAAGCCCCTGGTCGAGGAGGCCTCCGGAATCCTCTCGGGAGCTGCAGCCGGGCCTGGGAAACGACATGGTGAGATTCCAGGTTCCATGCCGAGTCAGCCTGCACCGCTTCTGGACCCCAGGCGCGTGATGCTGTCCGACCTTGGAATTGGGTCCCCATGAGGAGAGAGCCTTAGCTAGGGTTAGGGTTCGGTCCAGGGACGTCGCCAGGGCCGAAGCGACTCCGGTCTCGTGATCTCCCTCGAGGGCTGAAGTGAGGGCCCATGCCAGGAGGCGGCTCAAATGCAGGATTAGGTGTCGAGGCAGGCTTAGGTTTCGGTGGAGGGTCCTGGTTCGGGGTAGGGTTAGGGTTAGGGTTAGGTCCCAGGAGGTTCCAGGCGCTGAACTCACAGCAGGGCAGTGGTCTCCCCGAAGGGGTGAGTTGAGGGCACAAGAGACGGTGCCGGTCAGGATCCCTCTTTGGCTGCCAAGGCCACACACGTCGATAAGCCCCTGGTCGAGGAGGCCTCCGGAATCCTCTCGGGAGCTGCAGCCGGGCCTGGGAAACGACATGGTGAGCTTCCAGGTTCCTTGCCGAGTCAGCCTGCACCGCTTCTGTTCCCTATGCGCGTGATGCTGTCCGACCTTGGAATTGGGTCCCCATGAGGAGAGAGCCTTAGCTAGGGTTAGGGTTCGGTCCAGGGACGACGCCAGGGCCGAAGCGACTCCGGTCTCGTGATCTCCCTCGAGGGCTGAAGTGAGGGCCCATGCCAGAAGGCGGCTCAAATGCAGGATTAGGGAATGAGGCAGGCTTAGGTTTCGGTGGAGGGTCCTGGTTCGGGGTAGGGTTAGGGTTAGGGTTAGGTCCCAGGAGGTTCCAGGCGCCGAACTCACAGCAGGGCAGTGGTCTCCCCGAAGGGCTGAGTTGAGGGCACAAGGGACGGTGCCGGTCAGGGTCCCTCCCTGGCTGTCAAGGCCACACACGTCGATAAGCCCCTGGTCGAGGAGGCCTCCGGAATCCTCTCGGGAGCTGCAGCCGGGCCTGGGAAACGACATGGTGAGATTCCAAGTTCCATGCCGAGTCAGCCTGCACCGCTTCTGGACCCCAGGCGCGTGATGCTGTCCGACCTTGGAATTGGGTCCCCATGAGGAGAGAGCCTTAGCTAGGGTTAGGGTTCGGTCCAGGGACGTCGCCAGGGCCGAAGCGACTCCGGTCTCGTGATCTCCCTCGAGGGCTGAAGTGAGGGCCCATGCCAGGAGGCGGCTCAAATGCAGGATTAGGTGTCGAGGCAGGCTTAGGTTTCGGTGGAGGGTCCTGGTTCGGGGTAGGGTTAGGGTTAGGGTTAGGTCCCAGGAGGTTCCAGGCGCTGAACTCACAGCAGGGCAGTGGTCTCCCCGAAGGGCTGAGTTGAGGGCACAAAGGACGGTGCCGGTCAGGATCCCTCTTTGGCTGCCAAGGCCACACACGTCGATAAGCCCCTGGTCGAGGAGGCCTCCGGAATCCTCTCGGGAGCTGCAGCCGGGCCTGGGAAACGACATGGTGAGCTTCCAGGTTCCTTGCCGAGTCAGCCTGCACCGCTTCTGTTCCCTATGCGCGTGATGCTGTCCGACCTTGGAATTGGGTCCCCATGAGGAGAGAGCCTTAGCTAGGGTTAGGGTTCGGTCCAGGGACGACGCCAGGGCCGAAGCGACTCCGGTCTCGTGATCTCCCTCGAGGGCTGAAGTGAGGGCCCATGCCAGAAGCGGCTCAAATGCAGGATAAGGGAACGAGGAAGGCTTACGTTTCGGTGGAGGGTAACGGTTCGGGGTAGGGTTAGGGTTAGGTCCCAGGAGGTTCCAGGCGCCGAACCCACAGCAGGGCAGTGGTCTCCCCGAAGGGCTGTGTTGAGGGCACAAGGGACGGTGCCGGTCAGGGTCCCTCCCTGGCTGTCAAGGCCACACACGTCGATAAGACCCTGGTCGAGGAGGCCTCCAGGAATCCTCTCGGGAGCTGCAGCCGGGCCTGGGAAACGACATAGTGAGCTTCCAGGTTCCTTGCCGAGTCAGCCTGCACCGCTTCTGTTCCCTATGCACGTGATGCTGTCCGACCTTGGAATTGGGTCCCCATGAGGAGAGAGCCTTAGCTAGGGTTAGGGTTCGGTCCAGGGACGATGCCAGGGCCGAAGCGACTCCGCTCTCGTGATCTCCCTCGAGGGCTGAAGTGAGGGCCCATGCCAGAAGGCGGCTCAAATGCAGGATTAGGGATCGAGGCAGGCTTAGGTTTCAGTGGAGGGTAACGGTTCGGGGTAGGGTTAGGGTTAGGGTTAGTTCCCAGGAGGTTCCAGGTGCCGAACCCACAGCAGGGCAGTGGTCTCCCCGAAGGGCTTAGTTGCGGGCACAAAGGACGGTGCCGGTCAGGATACCTCTTTGGCTGCCAAGGCCACACACGTCGATAAGCCCCTGGTCGAGGAGGCCTCCGGAATCCTCTCGGGAGCTGCAGCCGGGCCTGGGAAACGACATGGTGAGATTCCAGTTTCCATGCCGAGTCAGCCTGCACCGCTTCTGGACCCCAGGCGCGTGATGCTGTCCGACCTTGGAATTGGGTCCACATGAGGAGAGAGCCTTAGCTAGGGTTAGGGTTCGGTCCAGGGACGTCGCCAGGGCCGAAGCGACTCCGGTCTCGTGATCTCCCTCGAGGGCTGAAGTGAGGGCCCATGCCAGGAGGCGGCTCAAATGCAGGATTAGGTGTCGAGGCAGGCTTAGGTTTCGGTGGAGGGTCCTGGTTCGGGGTAGGGTTAGGGTTAGGGTTAGGTCCCAGGAGGTTCCAGGCGCTGAACTCACAGCAGGGCAGTGGTCTCCCCGAAGGGGTGAGTTGAGGGCACAAGGGACGGTGCCGGTCAGGGTCCCTCTTTGGCTGCCAAGAACACACACGTCGATAAGCCCCTGGTCGAGGAGGCCTCCGGAATCCTCTCGGGAGCTGCAGCCGGGCCTGGGAAACGACATGGTGAGCTTCCAGGTTCCTTGCCGAGTCAGCCTGCACCGCTTCTGGACCCCAGGTGCGTGATGCTGTCCGACCTTGGAATTGGGTCCCCATGAGGAGAGAGCCTTAGCTAGGGTTAGGGTTCGGTCCAGGGACGTCGCCAGGGCCGAAGCGACTCCGGTCTCGTGATCTCCCTCGAGGGCTGAAGTGAGGGCCCATGCCAGAAGGCGGCTCAAATGCAGGATTAGGAATCGAGGCAGGCTTAGGTTTCGGTGGAGGGTCCTGGTTCGGGGTAGGGTTAGGGTTAGGGTTAGGTCCCAGGAGGTTCCAGGCGCCGAACTCACAGCAGGGCAGTGGTCTCCCCGAAGGGCTGAGTTGAGGGCACAAGAGACGGTGCCGGTCAGGGTCCCTCTTTGGCTGCCAAGGCCACACACGTCGATAAGCCCCTGGTCGAGGAGGCCTCCGGAATCCTCTCGGGAGCTGCAGCCGGGCCTGGGAAACGACATGGTGAGCTTCCAGGTTCCTTGCCGAGTCAGCCTGCACCGCTTCTGGACCCCAGGCGCGTGATGCTGTCCGACCTTGGAATTGGGTCCCCATGAGGAGAGAGCCTTAGCTAGGGTTAGGGTTCGGTCCAGGGACGACGCCAGGGCCGAAGCGACTCCGGTCTCGTGATCTCCCTCGAGGGCTGAAGTGAGGGCCCATGCCAGAAGGCGGCTCAAATGCAGGATTAGGGAACGAGGCAGGCTTAGGTTTCGGTGGAGGGTCCTGGTTCGGGGTAGGGTTAGGGTTAGGGTTAGGTCCCAGGAGGTTCCAGGCGCCGAACTCACAGCAGGGCAGTGGTCTCCCCGAAGGGCTGAGTTGAGGGCACAAGGGACGGTGCCGGTCAGGGTCCCTCTTTGGCTGCCAAGGCCACACACGTCGATAAGCCCCTGGTCGAGGAGGCCTCCGGAATCCTCTCGGGAGCTGCAGCCGGGCCTGGGAAACGACATGGTGAGCTTCCAGGTTCCTTGCCGAGTCAGCCTGCACCGCTTCTGGACCCCAGGCGCGTGATGCTGTCCGACCTTGGAATTGGGTCCCCATGAGGAGAGAGCCTTAGCTAGGGTTAGGGTTCGGTCCAGGGACGACGCCAGGGCCGAAGCGACTCCGGTCTCGTGATCTCCCTCGAGGGCTGAAGTGAGGGCCCATGCCAGAAGGCGGCTCAAATGCAGGATTAGGGATCGAGGCAGGCTTAGGTTTCGGTGGAGGGTCCTGGTTCGGGGTAGGGTTAGGGTTAGGGTTAGGTCCCAGGAGGTTCCAGGCGCCGAACCCACAGCAGGGCAGTGGTCTCCCCGAAGGGCTGAGTTGAGGGCACAAGGGACGGTGCCGGTCAGGGTCCCTCTTTGGCTGCCAAGGCCACACACGTCGATAAGCCCCTGGTCGAGGAGGCCTCCGGAATCCTCTCGGGAGCTGCAGCCGGGCCTGGGAAACGACATGGTGAGCTTCCAGGTTCCTTGCCGAGTCAGCCTGCACCGCTTCTGGACCCCAGGCGCGTGATGCTGTCCGACCTTGGAATTGGGTCCCCATGAGGAGAGAGCCTTAGCTAGGGTTAGGGTTCGGTCCAGGGACGACGCCAGGGCCGAAGCGACTCCGGTCTCGTGATCTCCCTCGAGGGCTGAAGTGAGGGCCCATGCCAGAAGGCGGCTCAAATGCAGGATTAGGGATCGAGGCAGGCTTAGGTTTCGGTGGAGGGTCCCGGTTCGGGGTAGGGTTAGGGTGAGGGTTAGGTCCCAGGAGGTTCCAGGCGCCGAACCCACAGCAGGGCAGTGGTCTCCCCGAAGGGCTGAGTTGAGGGCACAAGGGACGGTGCCGGTCAGGATACTTCTTTGGCTGCCAAGGCCACACAGGTCGATAAGCACCTGGTCGAGGAGGCCTCCGGAATCCTCTCGGGAGCTGCAGCCGGGCCTGGGAAACGACATGTTGAGCTTCCAGTTTCCTTGCCGAGTCAGCCTGCACCGCTTCTGGACCCCAGGCGCGTGATGCTGTCCGACCTTGGAATTGGGTCCCCATGAGGAGAGAGCCTTAGCTAGGGTTAGGGTTCGGTCCAGGGACGTCGCCAGGGCCGAAGCGACTGCAGTCGTGATCTCCCTCGAGGGCTGAAGTGAGGGCCCATGCCAGAAGGCGGCTCAAATGCAGGATTAGGAATTGAGGCAGGGTTAGGTTTCGGTGGAGGGTCCCGGTTCGGGGTAGGGTTAGGGTTAGGGTTAGGTCCCAGGAGGCTCCAGGCGCCGAACACACAGCAGGGCAGTGGTCTCCGCGAAGGGCTGAGTTGAGGGCACAAGGGACCGTGCCGGTCAGGATACATCTTTGGTGCCAAGACCACACACGTCGATAAGCCCCTGGTCGAGGAGGCCTCCGGAATCCTCTCGGCAGCTGCAGCCGGGCCTGGGAAACGACATGGTGAGCTTCCAGGTTCCTTGCCGAGTCAGCCTGCACCGCTTCTGGACCCCAGTCCCGTGGTGTTGTCAGACGTTGGAATTGGGTCCCCATGGGGACTGAGCCTTAGCTAGGGTTAGGGTTCGGTCCAGGGACGTTGCCAGGGCCGAAGCGACTCCAGTCTCGTGATCTCCCTCGAGGGCTGAAGTGAGGGCCCATGCCAGAAGGCAGCTCAATTCCAGGGTTAGGTATCGAGGCAGGCTTAGGTTTCGGTGGAGGGTCCCGGTTCGGGGTAGGGTTAGGTTTAGGGTTAGGTCCCCGCAGGCTCCAGGCGCCGAACCCTCAGCAGGGCAGTGGTCTCCCCAAAGGGCTGAACTGAGGGCACAAGGGATGGTTCCGTGCAGGATCTGTCTTTGGCTGCCTTGGCCACAGATGACGATTTGCCCCTGGTCGAGGAGGCCTCCAGAATCCTCTTAGTAGCTGCAGCCGGGCCTGGGAAACGACATGGTGAGCTTCCAGGTTCCATGCCGAGTCAGCCTGCACCGCTTATGGACCCCAGGCGCGTGGTGTTGTCAAACGTTGGAATTGGGTCCCCATGGGGGAGAGCCATAGCTTGGGTTAGGGTTCGGTCCAGGGACGTCGCCAGGGAGGTGGCATAGGGGGATGGGTTAAATGGGTGATGGGCTATGGAGGGCACTAGTAGTGAGGATCACTGGGTGTTGTATGTTAGTGATGGATGACTACATTCCTTACCTGAAGCTAACATTACACTGCATGTTAACCAACTGGAATTTAAATAAAAACTTGAAAAAATGAGTACTAAAAAAAACACATAAATACGTTTAAACTGATCTAAATAAATACATGTTAAAAAGGAAAAAGGAAACTCATGTGAGGATGTCAATAGACACAGAACAAGCGTTCTGAGAAACTTTGGTATCCATTTGTGGTAAAAATCTCTTTAAAATTCTTTGTAGAAGGGTCAGATCTCAACATAACGAAGGCCATGTATGTGAAGCCCACAGCTAATGTCATACTCAGTAGTGAAATTGTGAACGATTTTCCGCTAAGATCAGGCACAAGACAAGGATGCCCTAGATATGTGAAGGGGATTGGATGATGCAGGCTTCTGGTTATGCAATGAATGAATCACAGATAGAAGATATAGCATAGGGCACATAGAGAATGGTACTGGAGTAGGGATGCATGGTGACAGATGACAGCTACACCTGTGTTAGCGTAGCAGAATGTATACATTTGCCAATGACTATGTTTTTCATATGAAACTAATGTAACATAGTGTGTCAGCTATTCCCAAATAATATGTTGTTTTTTTTTTAACTAGGTAAAGGACTGAAATAAAAAGTTTAAAGTAAAAGAACCTGTTAATATCTAATCAAGAAATGCAGTGAAGTTCCAAAGTATAAAGTCACCATATCAAATTCTGTATCATTCCTATACACTAACCCAATTATCTGAGAAGAAGTAAAGAAAACAATCCCATTTATAGCATAAAAAACAATAAAAATTATAGCATTACCGTTAGCCAAGGAAATGAAAATCTCTCTACAGAAAACTATAAAACCTGTGTGCAGGAATGGAAGAAATTCAATTTGGGTGAAAGAAAGGGGAGAACACACAAGTCAGTGAAAAGCCATCCCATGTCCAACGTTCGGAGGAATTAATACAGATACAATGTCCATATTACCCAAAGCCATCTAGAGATTCAGTGCAATCTCTATCAAGACTCCGATGCAATATTTATGCAATTAGAAAATCATAACCTAAAATTTATTTGGAACCACAAAAAGACCCCATGTAGCCAACGCAAGAAAGGACAAAACAGGAAGCATCCCCCTTCTTGATTTCAAGCGTCATTCTAACACAAGAAATCAATGATGTCACTGGCATAAGCACACACACAAGACAATGGAACAGAAATTGAGAGCCTAAACTAAACCCATGCATCACAGTCACCTAGTATTCAACAAGGGAGTCAATAATACACCGTGGAGAAGAGTAGTCTTTTGAATAACTGGTGCTAGGAAAATTGGATATTCCCATGTATAAGAACAAAGTTGAGCACCGTATAATACACCACTCCCTAGAGAGTGAAAGGAAGAAATAGAGAGAGATGTGGTTAGAGAGAAACAGAGACAAAGAGGAAGTACAAGAAGGAAAGTAGAGACCTGGTCCGGGTATGTGGACACGGTTAGATGGGCCAGGGGAGAGGGGATGTAGGAAGTGGCTCTGAGTGCTGGGGCAGAAAGGGCTTCTATCATGGGAATCAGGGTTCCATGGCCCCAAGACTCCAACATCCCTGGGTCCAAGTTCTGCAGAGGCCATTGGAATTGAAAAGATGGGTAGCCCTCATTTCTTCTAGAATTGTGAGGTTCAGCCTCACGTTCTGTCATGGAGAGGGATGTCTTGAGGGAGAGTGTGCCGCTCTTTGGCAGGTAAACTCCATAGCCTGCCCTGTGGGGAGGTGTCCCAGGGCCATCTCCCTCACTGCCCCAGGCTCTGTTGGATTTCCCCCCTCCCCCGCCAGCCTGCCTTCCTCAAGTTCTGAACCCAGGCATCAGGCATTGCGTTGCCTCCAGGTCCTGCAGTTTGGACCTGGCAGAGGTGGACTAGTAATATTGGTAAAAAATATATATATATCTATATTTGACAATAAGGTACACATCCTCCCTCTGGGACTAGCGGTGTGCATCCAAATCATAGGTTGCTATCCTCCTCTCCACAACCAATCTGAGGAATCCAGAAGGTAGGTGGACCCTTTCAAACACCCTAGTCTTCTCTTACATGAAATTCAAAGACATTTTCTTGACCCAGCTTTCTTTTAGTTCTGAAGAGATGGCAATCAGTAATTGAAGGCATAATAGTCCTATAGGCAATTGACCTATATGACGGATGGACATTATTTCATCCATCCGTATCCCTAAAGCACATTTCAGTGTAAATATTAGCCAAGGATACACACTGTAAATTCACAACTGATGTGTAGCTCCCTGTAAGTTGCATTCTGACGTTGTCACAAATGTATCATCAAAAATATTATTCGTGGGGCGCCTGGGTGGCGCAGTCGGTTAAGCGTCCGACTTCAGCCAGGTCACGATCTCACGGTCCGTGAGTTCGAGCCCCGTGTCAGGCTCTGGGCTGATGGCTCGGGGCCTGGAGCCTGTTTCCGACTCTGTGTCTCCCTCTCTCTCTGCCCCTCCCCCGTTCATGCTCTGTCTCTCTCTGTCCCAGAAATAAATAAAAATGTTGAAAAAAAAAATAAAAAAAAAGGATATTATTCGTGACTTTTCAGATAAGCTTTCAACACCAAGAAGGTGATGCTAGAGAATCTGGTATGAATGGAAATTCGCAGATTCTCAATGAGGAATGATTTTTCATTTTTAATGTTTCTTTTTTTGAGAGAACCCGAGCTGGGGAGGGGGATAGAGTGGGAGACACCGAATATGAGGCAGGCTCGAGGCTCTGAGCTCTCAGGACAGAGCCTGATGCGGGGCTCAAACTCATGGACTGCCAAATCCTGACTTGACTCAAAGTCGGACGCTTCACCGACTAAGCCACCCAAGCGCCCCAGGAAGGATAGTTTAGTGGCAAAGAAGAAGAAATTAAAGATAGTGTAAAGGATGTCTATTTTTAATTGAAATATTGTTCACACATTCGTTGTGTTAGTTTTAGGCATACATTGTAGTCATTCCATTTGTCTCTACATTATGTTGTACTCAACCACAAGTGTAGCTATCCTGTGAAAGCATGCAACAATATTGTTACAGGATTGACTCCATTCCATTGGCTGTCCCTTGTATCCCTAGGACTCATTCACTCCATCGCTGGACGCCGGTATCTCTCTCTCTCAAAGGTGTCCATTCTTTATCTAACCTAAGTATTTTGGTGGTAAACAAAATTACTTCTTGTTCAGCATGTGTAAATCGGTGGTCTATTTTTCTGTGAATATTGCTGAAAACATTACCAATGATGTCGTTACGTTAATAAATTCGGTTTCATTCTTCACTCACAAGAAAGAGAAGGAAAAGATTTTGTGTCCCAGGCCCTGTCACTAAAACCTTCCCAACGAGGAGAACAGGCTTAGTTGCCCAGAGCACCTTCGGTCTCTCAGCTGAGCAACCAGGGCCTTCCACATTGAAGGAATTCCCATGGTGGCCAGCAGAGAGAGCTCAAGCACCACAGACCCCCGAGGGCCGGGTTCCTCTGCTGGACAGTGATAGCCAGCAGAGGGCGCACCATCTGCTTTTCTGACCCAGGGCACCTCAGAGCAGGAAGGGCTTTGATTGCTCTCAGAGGACTCAGGCCTCTGCTGGTGCCTGAGTACAGAGAGCAGAGCTGCATTTCCAGCAGGTTCTGCCACCCGCCCCAGGGGAGACCTTGGGAGCTTAGCAGCAACTTGGCATCTCCTGAGTCGCCAGAGAGAAGCTGCCTTGTTGTACTGAGTGCTGAGGAGGGGGCGCCGGGTGGCTTCCCTGGTCAAGCTGGTCGCTGAGCTGCACAGGCCTTTGCATTTTCTGGGCTGTTCCCGTGTTTCATTCCACCCCTTCCCGGACAGTGTTTGCACAAGACGTATTTTACTAAAGGACTTGTGGATTGCGGGGTCCCACGACATCACCTCATAGATGCAGTCGATAGTGTGTTCCAGATCCAGGCTTGTTTCCGGGAAGAAACGCTAACAGAAATTCAGAAGCACGGGAGCTGCATTCAATTAGGACGTGGATCCATGAAATGCTCGTCTCACGACCTTCTAGAAGAAGGAGCTGGGACCCATGTTCCGAGTCCTGCTGGACCCAGAGGCCAAGGTAAGGGCACAAACTGTCCCACATATCATACATGCTTTTTTAAAAATTTCATGGTTATTTTTCCAACCTAGTGAAGTGATTGAACACTACCGAAAACCCAGTAAGTAAGTCTCAGTAACCTTATGTTATCTTTTAATTTAAATTCCACTGAGTGAAGACACAGTGTAATAGTAGTTTCAGGTGTCCAATATAGAGCAACACTTCCACACGTCACCCGGTGCTCATCCCAGGTGCACTTCTTAATCCCCATCAGCTGTTTCACCCATTCCCTCACCTCGCTGTGGAACTCCTCAGTTTGTTTCCTAGTTAAGAGTCCGTAGGTCTCCTCCCCCCGCCCCTTTCTTTTGTTTTCTTGCCATGTGTTAGCGAAATCATTGGGTATTTGTCTTTCTCCGACAGGCTTATTTCACCCAGCATAACATTCTCTCTCTCCATCCACCTTGTGGCAAATGGCAAGATTTCATGTTTTTACGGCTAAATCATATTACATTCCATAGACCACATCTCAATTTATTCATCCGTTGATGGGTGCTTGGATAGTTTCTGTCATTTGGCTTTTGTAGAAAACGCTGCTGTAAACATCACGGTGCATGTATCCCTTTGAAGATTTTGTATTCTTTGTGGAAATACCTTGTAGTGAAGTTGCTGGATTGTAAGGTACTCCTATTTCTAGTTTTGTTTTGTTTTTTGACTTCTCCATGTGGTTTTCCAGAGTGGCTGCAGCAGTTTGCATTCCTACCCACAGTGCAAGAGGGTTATTCTTTCCCCACATCCATGGCAACACCTGCTGTGTCATCCTTCATTGATTTTAGCCTTTGGGACAGATGTGATGTGTTCTCTCATTGTACTTTCGAATTGTATTTCCCTGAAGATCAGTATTGTTGAGCATTTTTTCATGTGTCTCTTGGCCATGTATATGTCTTCGTTTGGGAAATGTCCACTCGTGTCTTCTGCCCATTTTTAATCAGATTCCTCATTTTTTGGGTGCTGTATAACTGTATATATTTTGGACACTAACCCTTTATCCGATGTCATTTGCAAATATCATTCTGTTGATGTTTTCGTTTTGTTGATTATTTCCTTGGTGACGGAAGGTTTTAATTTTTATAAAGTCTCATTATTTTTGCTTGCGTTTCCCTTACCTCTAGAGATAGATCTACAAAGACGTTTGTACAGGCAATGTCAAGTAAGATACTACCCGTGTTATCCTCTGGGATTTTTATGGTTTCAGGTTTCACATAGAGGTCTTTGTCCATGTTGGATTTATTTTTGTGTATGTTGTAAGACAGTGGTCCGTTGTTTTTGTTTTGTTTTGCAGATTGCTGTCCAGTTTTTCCAAAACCATATGTTGAGGAGCCTTTTTTTAAATTTATGTATTTATTTTTGAGAGAGAGAGAGAGAGAGAGAGCGAGCATGCAGAAGAGGGGCAGAGAGATATGGAGAGAGAGAATCCCACGCATGCTCTGCACTGCCCTGAGATCATGACCTGAGCTGAACCCACCATCACACGCTTTCTTGACTGGGCCACCCATGTGTCCCAAGACTATCTTTTTTTTCCATTGGATGTTCTTTCCTGCTTTGTTGAGAATGAATTGACCATAGAGGTGTGAGTTTATTTCTGGGTGTCCATGCTATTGATCTATGCATATGAGTTTGTTGTTGTTGTTACTTTTTGTTGTTGTTTTGTCAGTACTGTTCAGTACGGACATACGGATCATACTGTTCTGATCAGTATAGCTTTGTAATATAACCTAAAGTCTGGAATTGTGATGTCTCCAGCTTTGCTTTTCTTCTACAAGTTTGTGTTGGCTGTTTGGGGACATTTGTCATTCCATACACATGTTGAGAATATTTGTTCTTGTTCTGTGACAAATGTTTTTGTTAACGTGATATCCCTATCACACTTCATTTCATTATATGTGTAGATTGCTTTGAGGAGTGTAGACATTTTAACAGTATTTTGTGCTTCCCATCCATGAACATGAAATGTATGTCCATTTCTTTGTGTCCTCTTCCATTTATTTCATCAGTGTTTCATAGTCTTTAGAGTACAGGTGTTTCACCTCTTTGGTTAGGTTTATTCCTGGTTTCTTGTGGTATTTGTGAGCCTGTCAATGGGATTGATCTCTTACTTTCTCTCTGTGTTAATTCATGGTTTGTGTTAGAAATTCAATACATCTATCTTCCTTGATTTCTGTAGACTGTGACTTGTCGAATTCATATATCGATCCTAGCAATTTTTAAGGGAGCCTTTCATGCTTTTTATAGAACCTATCATGTCAGTTCCAAACAGCGAAAGTGCTACTTCTTCCTTGCCGATTTGGATGCCTCTTATTTCTTTTTGTTGTCTGAGTGCTGTGGTTCGGGTTTCCCGTACTATGTGGGATAACAGTGGTGAGAGGGGTCATTCCTAGCTTGTCCCTGACTTTGGAAGAAAAACTTTCAATTATTACCCATTGAGGATGAGATGAGCTGTGGGTTTTTCACACACGATCTTTATTATGTGCAGGTAGGTTGAGTCTCAATGTACTTTGCTGAGGGTTTTTATCATGAATGGATGTGACGTTTTATCAAATAGTTTCTCTGCATCTGTTGAAAGCATCCTATTGTTCTTATGCTTTCTTCTATTACTGTGGTGCATCATGTTGATTGATATGTGAATGTGGAACCACACTTGCAGCCCAGGAATATATCCCACTTGATTATGGGAAATGATTCTATCAATGTATTGTTGACTTTAATTTGAAGGTATTTTAATGAGAATTTCGGCATACATACTCATCAGGCTATTGCTCTGCAGTTTTATTTAAAAATTTTTAAACATCTTTTTAAATGCTTATTTCTTTCCTTAGATAGTGTACATAAAAGTGAGGGAGGGGCAGAGAGACAGGGAGAGAGAGAATCCTGGCCACGCCCCACACTGTCATGGCAGGGCCCAACGTGGGACTCGAACCCACGTACCGCAAGATAATGTCCTCATCCAAATATAAGAGTTGGACAGTAAACCGACCGACCCACACAGGCGCCGCTGCAGTTTTTGGTTTTAGTGGAGGCTTCATCTCATTTTGGTATCAGGGCAATGATGGCCTCATACGATGAATTTGTAAGTTTTCCTTCCTTTTTAATTTTGTAATAATTCGAGGAGAATACCTATTACCTCTTCCTTGAATGGATGGTAGAATTCATCCATGAAGCCATCTGGCCATGAACTCTTGTGTTGGGGGGAGATTTTTTTAATTACTGATGGGGTATCTTTCTGTTTTCAGCTTTTAGGTATCTTCCTGTTTCAGTTTTGGTAGTGTGTGAGTTTCTAGGAAGTTGTCCATTTTTCTCAGAGTGTCCAATTTGTTGCATATAGATGTTCATAATATTATCTTCTAATTGTATTTTTGTGGTGTTGACTGTCATCTCTCCTTTCTTATTTGTGATTTCATTTATTTGAGTCCTTTCTGTCTTCTTTGTGAAGAGTCTGCCTAGGAGGTTTTCAAGTTGATTACTGCATTCAATGAACCAGCCCCTGGTTTCATTGATTTGGTCTAGTGTCTTTTTGGTTTCTATATTCCTTATTTCTGCCCTAAACTCTATTATTTCCTTCCTTCTGCTGCTCTTTTTCTCATTCCTTCAGGTGTAAGTTAGGATTCTTTGAGAGTTTTCTTGCTGTTTAAGGTAGGCTTGTATTGCTATATACTTCCATCATAGACTGCTTTTGCCGCATTCCAAAGGGTTTTACCAGTGTATTTTCATTTTCATTTGTTTCAGTGTATTTTCTCATTGATTTCCTGTTTGACCCATTCATTTAGAAGCATGTTATTTAACCTCCCTTTATTTGTGGCCTTCCAGCCCTCCCCCCCCCACCCGCTTTTTGTGGTTGACTTCAAGTTTCCTAGCTTTGTGGTTAGAAAAGATGCTTGGTCTGATCTCTGTCGTTGGGTACCTCTTGAGGCCTGATTTGTGACCTAGAATGTGATCAATTCTGGAGAACGCCCCGGGTATGCTTGAAAAGAATGTGTACTCTGCCATTTTAGTATGGAGTGTTCTGAATATATCTGTTAAACCCTTCTGGTCCAGTGTGTCATTCAAAGCCATTGTTTCCTTGTTGACGTTCTGTTTATAGGTTCTGTCCATTGATGTGAGTGATGTGTTAAAGTTCTCTACTATCATCATCATATTATAAGTGAGTTCCTTTACGGTTGTTGCTAAATATTTTGTATACTTGGTGATCGCATGTTGGGTGCATCGAAATTTACAATCATTGGATCTTCTTGTTTGGCTGTCCCCTTTAGTATGAGATCGTGTCTGTCTTCATCTCTTGTTATAGCTTTATGTATGTATGTATGTATGTATGTATGTATTTTAATTTAAGTCTTAGTTGACATACAGTGCATTCTCGGGTTTAGGAGTAGAATTCGGTGATTCATCCTTTACATACAACACCCAGTGCTCATCACAACAAGTGCTCTCCTTAATACTCGTCCTCCATCTAGCCCAGCGCTGACCCATCTCCCTCCATCCACTTTCACTTTTGTTTTCTCTAACATTAAGAGACTCGTGTGGTTTGTTACCACGCTTCTCTTTTCCTGGCTCCTTCCTTAGTTTTCATGTGTTTTGTTTCTTAACTTCCACATGAGTGAAATCATATATGTGTCTTTCTCTGATTGACGTATTTCACGTGGCATAATACATTCGAGCTCCATCCACATCGTTGCAAATGGCAAGATTTCATTCTTCTTGAAGCTGAGTTATATTTCATTGTATATACGTATGTATGTATATATGAACATACACGTATGTCCATATGCATATACATACGTATACATACACACAACATATCTTCTTTACCCCTTCATCAGTTGATGGACACTTGGGCTTTCTCCATAGTTGGGCTACTGTTGATAATTCTGCTATAAATACTGGGTGCATGCAATGTCACTATTAGGTATTTACCCAAAGGGTACCAAAATAGAGTCTCGGTTTTAAAGTTTATTTTGCCTGATATAAGTATGGCTACTGGCTTTCTTTTGACATTATTAGCATGATAAATATTTCTTCATTCCCTCACTTCAAATCTGCAGGAGACTTGGGGCGCCTGGGTGGCTCACTCGGTTAAGGGGCCGACTTCGGCTCAGGTCATGATCTCGTGGTCCGTGAGGTCGAGCCCCGCGTCGGGCTCTGTGCTGACAGCTCAGAGCCTGGAGCCTGTTTCAGATTCTGTATCTCCCTCTCTCTGACCCTCCCCCGTTCATGCTCGGTCTCTCTCTGTCTCAAAAATAAATAAACATTAAAAAAATTTAAAAAAAATAAGAAATCTGCAGGAGACTTAAGTCCAAATAAGGCTTTGTAGGCAGCATCTAGATAGACATTGTTTTTTGTTTGCTTGTTTGTTTGTTTGTTTTGTCCATTCTGACGCCATATCCAATGTCTTTGGATTGGAGCATTTAGTCCATTTATAATCAGAGTGATTATTGCTAGGTATATATTTAGTCCCATTCTACTAGTTGATTTGTCATTGTTTCTTGATGTTTTCTCTGATCCTTTCTTGTCTGTAACACTTTTAGTCTTTCCTTTCCCCTCAAGAGCCCGACTTAAATATTCTTTTCTTTTGAGTGGTGGTACATTTCCTTACTTATTTTTAATATTTCTTCTTTTTAAAATTTAGGGCCAAGTTAGTTACCTTATAGAGGAATACAGTTCAGCAGTAGAATTTAGTGATCCATCAAGTACAAAATATACCCAATACTCATCCCAAGGTCCACCCCTAATGCCCATCACCCATTTTCCCCATACCCCTATTCAGTAACCCTCCAGGAACCCTGAGATTCTTCCCTCTATTTAACACTCTCTTATCATTTGACTCCCTCTCTGTGTGTATCTTCTTTTTGCTTTCCTTGCACTATGTTCATCAGTTTTATTAAATTCGACAGATGAGAGGAATCATAGGATGTGTGTCGTTCTCTGACATATTTTGCTTAGCTTAAGAAAGTCCGGTTCCATCCCCGTTGTTGCAAAGAGCGAGATTTCATTCATTTTGATCACAGAGTAATAGTCCATTGTATGCATATACCATATCTTCTTTATCCATTCATCTGTCAGTGGTCATTTGGGCTCTTTGCATAACTTAGCTATTGTTGAGAATGCTGCTATAAATATTGGAGTACACGTGCCACTTCGAGTCAGCGTTAGTGTATCTTTTGGATAAATACGTAGTAGTGCAATTGCTCGGTCCTAGTGTAGTTCTATTTTTTGTTTTTGTGACGAATCTCCATACTATTGTCCAGAATGGCTACACCACTTTGCATTCGCACCAGCATTGCAAAAGGGTTCCCTTTCCCTGCATCCTTGCCAACATCTGTCGTTTCCAGAGATGTTAATTTTAGCCATTCTGATAGGTGTGAGGGGATATCTCATTGTGGGTTTCATTTGTATTTCAGTGATGACCAGTGAGATTGAGCATCTTTTCATGTGTGACCGATCTGGATGTCATCTTTCTTAAGGTGTCTCTTCATGTCTTTTGCCCATTTCTTCACTGGATTATTTGGTTTCTGGGTGTTGAGCGTGATCAGTTTTTATAGATTTTGGATACTAACCCTTTATCTGATATGTCACCTGCAAATATCTTCTCCCATTTCATTCAGTTGCCTTTTAGTTTAGCTGATTTTGTCCCCTGCTGTGCAGAAGCTTTTTATCTTCAGGACCCAAGAGTTCATTGTGGTTTTTATTGCCCTTGTTTCTGGAGACATGACAAGCGAGAAGTTGCTGCGGCCAGGATCAAGGAGGTACATTGCCTGTTATCTCCTCTAGGAGTTTGATGGTTCCTGACTTACATTTAGATAATTCATCCATTTTGAGGTGTGTGTGTGTGTGTGTGTGTGTGTGTGTGTGTCGTTTAAGAACAGTGTCCAGGTTCATCATTCTCACTGTCCAGTATTCCTAGTACCATTTGCTGAAGAGACTCTTATTCCATTGGATATTCTTTCTGTGTTAACAAAGATTACTCACCTTATGTTTGAGGGTATATTTCTGGGGTCCATATTCTGTTCCATTGACGTCTGTCTCCGTTTCTGTGCCTGTACATACTGTCTTGATGAATGCAGCTTTCTAATACACCATAAATCCAAAATAGTCATGTTTCCACCTTTGTTTTCTCTTTCAACATGACTTTAGTTTTTGGTATCTTTTCTGGATCCTTACACATTTTAGGGTTGTTTGTTCTAGCTCTGTGGAGAAAGCTCGTGTTTTTTGATAGGGATTGCATTGAGTGTGTCGATTGCTTTGGTAGTATTGACATCTTAACAATGTTTGTTCTTCTTTTTTTTTTTCAACGTTTATTTATTTTTGGGGGACAGACAGAGACAGAGCATGAACGGGGGATTGGCAGAGAGAGAGGGAGACACAGAATAGGAAACAGGCTCCAGGCTCTGAGCCATCAGCCCAGAGCCTGACGTGGGGCTCGATATCACGGATCGCGAGATCGTGACCTGGTAGAAGTCGGACGCTTAACCGACGGTGCCACCCAGGCACCCCAAATGTTTGTTCTTCTAATACGTGAGCATGGAATGTTTTCCATTTCTTTGGGTTTCTTCAATTTTTCTCATAGACGATTTATGGTTTGTTGCTTACATCCCCATTGGGAGAGAGTCTGAGCTAGGGTTAGGGTTGGATCCAGGACGTTGTCAGGGCCAAAGCAACTCCAGTCTCGTGATCTCGCTAGAAGAATGAAGTAAGGGACCAGGAGACAGTGGGGGTCAATTGTTTGGTTAGGTTTCAAGATCGGGTTAGGATTCGGTTGAGGTTTCCGTTAGGGGTAGGGATTGTGTTAGGACCCAAGAGGCCCCAGGTACTGAACCCATAGCAGGGCAGTGGTCACCCGAATGGGCTAAGTTGAGGGCACAGGGGAGAGGGCCGGGAAGGTTCAGTCTTTGGCTACCTGGCCACGCAAATCTATGGGCCACTGGTCCGGTAGGCCTCAGGAATTCTCTCAGACAACTGCAGCCGGGCCTGCAGAATGACATTGTGAGGTTCCAGGCACCATGCTGAGGGACACTGCCCCGCTTCTGGAACCCCAGGCACGTGGCGTTGCCAGACCATGCGATTGGGTCCACAAGGGGAGAGAGCCTTAGCTACGGTTAGTGTTTGGACCAGGGACGTAGCCAGGATCGAAGTGACTCCTGTCTCGAGATCTCCCTCGAGAGATGAAGTGATGGCTCATGTGAAGGTGAGGTTAAAATGAAGGGATAGGGTTCAAGTCCGGCTGAGGATTAGGAGGAGGGTCTCGTTAAGGGTAGGGTTGGGGTTACGTCCCAGGAGGCCCCAGGTGCTGAAGCCAGAACACTTCAGCGGTCTCTCCGAAGGACTGAGTTCAGGGCACAAGGGAGAGTTCCGGGCAGGGTCAGACTCTATGAGCGCCTGGCCGGGGAAGACTCAGGAATTCTCTCTGGCAGCTGCAACAGGCATGGGAAACGATATGGTGAGCTTCCAGATACCATACCAGGTGACCATGCAACCCATAAGGACCCAAGGCGTATGGTGTCGTGAGACGTAGGGATTGGGTCCCCATGGGGAGAGAGCCTAAGCTAGGGGTAGGTTTCGATAAAGGGACATCGCCAGGCCCATAGCGACTCCAGGCTCGTGACCTCCCTCAGGAATAATTGAGGGCCCATGCCAGAAGGCGGCTCAAGTGCAGGGTTAGGGTTCGAGGCATGCTTAGATTACTGTGGAGGGACCCGGTTAGAAGTAGCGTTAAGGTTAGGGTTACGTCCCAGGAGGCTCCAGGCACGGAACCTACAGCAAAACGATGGTCTCCCCGAAGGGCTGAGTTGAGGGCACAAGGGACGATGCTAGTCAGGATCCGTCTTTGGCTGCCAAGGCCACACGCGTCGAACGGCCCCTGAACGAGGAGCCTCTGGAATCCTCTAGGGCAGCTGTAGTGAGGCCTGGGAAACGACATGGTGAGCTTCCAGGTTCCATGCCATGTGAGCCTGCACCGCTTCTGGACCCGAAGCACGTGGAGTTTTCAGATGTTGGAATTGGATCCCCATGGGGACTGAGCGTTAGATAGGGTTAGAATTCGGTCCAGGGACATGGCCAGGTTCGAAATGACGGCGGTCTCGTGATCTCGTTTAAGGCTGACGTGAGAGCCCATGACAGAAGGAGGCTCACTTGCAGGGTCAGTGATCAAGGCAGGCCAAGGTTTTGGTGGAGGGTCCCGGGTTGGGGTAGGGTTAGGGTTAGGGTTAGGGCCATGAGTTTCCAGGCGCCGAACACACAGCAGGGCAGTGGTCTCCCCGAGGGGCTAAGTTGAGGGCACAAGGGAAGGTGTCGGTCAGGATGACTCTTTGGCTGACAAGGCCACACACGTCGATAAGCCCCTGGTCGAGGAGGCCTCCGGAATCCTCTCGGGAGCTGCAGCCGGACCCGGGGAAATGACATGGTGAGCTTCCAGGTTCCTTGGCGAGTCAGCCTGCACCGCTTCTGGACCCCAGGCACGTGATGCTGTCCTACCTTGGAATTGGGTCCCCATGCGGAGAGAGCCTTATCTAGGGTTAGGGTTCGGTCCAGGGACGTCGCCAGGGCCGAAGCGACTCCGGTCTCGTGATCTCCCTCGAGGCCTGAAGTGAGGGCCAATGTCAGAAGGCGGCTCAAATGCAGGAATGGGTCGAGGCAGGCTTAAGTTTCGGGGAAGGGTAACGTTTTGCGGTGGGTAGGGTTAGAGTTAGGTCCCAAGAAGTTCCAGGCGCCAAACCCACAGCAGGGCAGTGGTCTCCCCGAAGGGCTGAGTGGAGGGCACAAGGGACGGTGCCGGTCAGGGTCCCTCTTTGGCTGCCAAGGCCACACATGTCGATAAGCTCATGGTCGAGGAGGCCTCCGGAATCCTCTCGGGAGCTGCAGCCGGGCCTGGGAAACGACATGGTGAGCTTCCACGTTCCTTGCTGAGTCAGCCTGCACCGCTTCTGGACCCCAGGCGCGTGATGCTGTCCAACCTTGGAATTGGGTCCCCATGAGGAGAGAACCTTACCTAGGGTTAGGGTTCGGTCCAGTGACGACGCAAGGGCCGAAGCGACGCCGGTTTCGTGATCTCCCTCGAGGCCTGAGGTGAGGGCCCATGCCAGAAGCCGGCTCAAATGCAGGATTAGGGATCGAGGCAGACTTAGGTTTCAGTGGAGGGAAACGGTTCGGGGTAGGGTTAGGGTTAGGGTTAGGTCCCAGGAGGTTCCAGGCGCCGAACCCACAGCAGGGCAGTGGTCTCCCCGAAGGGCTCAGTTGAGGGCATTGGGGACGGTGCCGGTCAGGGTCCCTCTTTGGCTGCCAAGGTAACACACCTCGATAAGCCCCTAGTCGAGGAGGCCTCAGGAATCCTCTCGGGAGCTGCAGCCGGGCCTGGGAAACGACATGGTGAGATTCCAGATTCCTTGCCGAGTCGCCCTGCACCGCTTCTGGACCCCAGGCGCGTGATGCTATCCGACCATGGAATTGGGACCCCATGAGGAGAGAGCCTAAGCCAGGGTTAAGGTTCAGTCCAGGGACGACGGCAGGGCCGAAGCGACTCCGGTCTCATGATCTCCCTCGAGGGCTGAAATGAGGGCCCATGGCAGAAGGCGGCTCAAATGCAGGATATGGGAATGAGGCAGGCTTAGGTTTCTGTGGAGGGTAATGGTTCGGGGTAGCGTTAGGGTTAGGGTTAGGTCCCAGGAGGTTCCAGGCGCCGAACCCACAGCCGGGCAGTGGTCACCCCGAAGGGCTGAGTTGAGGGCACATGGGACGGTGCCGGTCAGGGTCCCTCTTTGGCTGTCAAGGCCACACACGTCGATAAGCCCCTGGTCGAGTAGGCCTACGGAATCCTCTCGGGAGATGCAGCCGGTCCTGGGAATCAACATGGTGAGATTCCAGGTTCCTTGCCGAGACAGCCTGCACCACCTCTGGACCCCAGGCGCGTGATGCTGTCCGACCTTGCAATTGGGTCCCCATGCGGAGAGAGCCTTAGCTAGGGTTAGGGTTCGGTCCAGGGACGTCGCCAGGGCCGAAGCGACTCTGATCTCGTGACCTCCCTCGAGGCCTGAAGTGAGGGCCCATGGCAGGAGGTGGCTCAAATGCAGCGTTAGGGGTCGAGGCTGACTTAGGTTTTGGAGGAGGGTCCTGGTTCGGGTTAGGGTTAGGGTTAGGGTTAGGTCCCAGGAGGTTCCAGGCGTCGAACCCACAGCAGGGCAGTGGCCTCCCCGAAGTGTTTAGTTGAGGGCACAAGGGACAGTGCCGGTCAGGGTACCTCTTTGGCTGTCAAGGCAACACACGTCGATAAGCCCCTGGTCGAGGAGGCCTCCGGAATCCTCTCTGGAGCTGCAGCCGGGCCTGGGAAACGACATGGTGAGATTCCACGTTCCATGCCTAGTCAGCCTGCACCGCTTCTGGACCCCAGGCGCGTGATGCTGTCAGACCTTGGAATTGGATCCCCATGAGGAGAGAGCCTTAGCTAGGGTTCGAGTTCGGTACAGGGATGATGTCAGGGCTGAAGCGACTCCGGTCTCGTGATCTCCCTCGAGGGCTGAAGTGAGGGCCCATGCCAGAAGGCGGCTCAAATGCAGGATTAGGGATCGAGACTGGCTTAGGTTTCGTTGGAGGGTCCTGGTTCGGGGTAGGGTTAGGGTTAGGGTTAGGTCCCAGGAGATTCCAGGCGTCGAACCAACAGCAGGGCAGTGGTCTCCCCGAAGGGCTGAGTTGAGGGCACAAAGGACGGTGCCGGTCAGGGTCCCTCTTTTGCTGCCAAGGCCACACACCTCGATAAGCCCTTGTCGAGGAGGCCTCCGGAATCCTCTTGGGAGCTGCAGCTGGGCCTGGGAAACGACATGGTGAGATTCCAGGTTCCATGGCGAGTCAGCCTGCACCGTTTGTGGAACCCAGGCGCGTGATGCTGTCCGACCTTGGAATTGGGTCCCCATGAGGAGAGAGCCTTAGCTAGGGTTAGGGTTCGGTCCAGGGACGTCGCGAGGGCCGAAGCGACTCCGGTCTCTTGATCTCCCTCGAGGGCTGAAGTGAGGGCCCAAGCCAGGAGGCGGCTCAAATGCAGGATTAGGGATCGAGGCAGGCTTAGGTTTCGGTGGAGGGTCCTGGATCGCGATCGGGTTAGGGTTAGGGTTAGGTCCCAGGAAGCTCCAGGCGCCGAACCCACAGCAGGGCAGTGGTCTCCTCAACGGGCTGAGTTGAGGGCACAAGGGACGGTGCCGGTCAGGGTCCCTCTTTGGCTGCCAAGGCCATACACGTCGATAAGTCCCTGGTGGAGAAGGCCTCCGGAATCCTCTCGGAAGCTGCAGCCGGGCCTGGAAGACGACATGGTGAGCTACCAGGTTCCTTGGCAGGTCAGCCTGCACCGCTTCTGGACCCCAGGCTCGTGATGCTGTCCGACCTTGGAATTGGGTCCCCATGAGAGGAGAGCCTTAGCTAGGGTTAGGGTTCGGTCCAGGGACGTCGCCAGGGCCCAAGCGACTCCGGTCTCATGATCTGCCTCGAGGGCTGAAGTGAGGGCCCATGCCAGAAGGCGGCTCAAATGCAGGATAAGGGAACGAGGCAGGCTTAGGTTTCGGTGGAGGGTAACGGTTCCGTGTACGGTTAGGGTTAGGGTTAGGTCCCAGGAAGTTCCAGGCGCCGAACCCACAGGCGGGCCGTGGTCTCCCCGAAGGGCTGAGTTGAGGGCACATGGGACGGTGCCGGTCAGGGTCCCTCTTTGGGTGTGAAGGCCACACACGTCGATAAGCCCCTGGTCGAGGAGGCCTACGGAATCCTCTCGGGAGATGCAGCCGGTCCTGGGAATCGACATGGTGAGATTCCACGTTCCTTGCCGAGACAGCCTGCACCACTTCTGGACCCCAGGCGCGTGATGCTGTCCGACCTTGGAATTGGGTCCCCATGAGGAGAGAGCCTTAGCTAGGGTTAGGGTTCGGTCCAGGGACGTCGCCAGGGCCGAAGCGACTCCGATCTCTTGACCTCCCTCGAGGTCTAGAGTGAGGGCCCATGGCAGGAGGTGGCTCAAATGCAGGGTCAGGGGTCGAGGCTGGCTTAGTTTTCGGTGGAGGGTCCTGGTTCCGGTTAGGGTTAGGGTTAGGGTTAGGTCCCAGGAGGTTCCAGGGTTCGAACCCACAGCAGGGCAGTGGCCTCCCCGAAGTGTTTAGTTGAGGGCACGAGGGACAGTGCCGGTCAGGGTCCCTCTTTGGCTGCCAAGACCTCACACGTCGATAAGCCCCTGGTCGAGGAGGCCTCCAGAATCCTCTCGGGAGCTGCAGCCGGGCCTGGGAAACGACATGGTGAGCTTCCAGGTTCCTTGCCGAGTCTGCCTGCACCGCTTCTAGACCCCAGGCGCGTGATGCTGTCCGACCTTGGAATTGCGTCCCCATGAGGAGAGAGCCTTAGCTAGGGTTAGTGTTCGGTCCAGGGACGTGGCCAGGGACGAAGCGACTTCGGTCTCGTGATCTCCCTCGAGGGCTGAAGTGAGGGCCCATGCCAGAAGGCGGCTGAAATGCAGGATAAGAGAACGAGGCAGGCTTAGGTTTCGGTGGAGGGTAACGGTTCGGGGTAGGTTAAGGTTTAGGGGTAGGACCCAGGAGGTTCCAGACGCCGAACCCACAGCCGGGCAGTGGTCTCCCTGAAGGGCTGAGTTGAGCACACAAGGGACGGTGCCATTCAGGGTCCCTCTTTGGCTGCCAAGACCACACAGGTCGAGAAGCCCCTGGTCGAGGAGGCCTCCGGAATCCTCTCGGGAGCTGCAGCCGGGCCTGGGAAACGACATGGTGACCTTCCAGGTTCCTTGCCGAGTCAGTCTGCATCGCTTCTAGACCCCAGGCGCGTGATGATGTTAGACATTGGAATTGGGTCCCCATGAGGAGAGAGCCTTAGCTAGGGTTAGCGTTCGGTCCAGGGACGTCGCCAGGGCTGAAGCGACTCCGGTCTCCTGATCTCCCTCGAGGGCGGAAGTGAGGGCACTTGCCAGGAGGCGGCTCAAATGCAGGATTAGTGATCGAGGCAGGCTTAGGTTTCGGTGGAGGGTCCTCTTTCGGGGTAGGGTTAGGGTTAGGGTTAGGTCCCAGGAGGTTTCAGGCGCCGAACTCACAGCAGGGCAGTGGACTCCCCGACGGGCTGAGTTGAGGGCACAAGGGACGGTGCCGGTCAGGGTCCCTCTTTGGCTGCCAAGACCACACATGTCGATAAGCCCCTGGTCGAGGAGGCCTCCGGAATCCTCTCGGGAGCTGCAGCCGGGCCTGGGAAACGACATGGTGAGCTTCCAGGTTCCTTGCCGAGTCAGCCTGCACCGCTTCTGTTCCCTATGCGCGTGATGCTGTCCGACCTTGGAATTGGGTCCCCATGAGGAGAGAGCCTTAGCTAGGGTTAGGGTTCGGTCCAGGGACGTCGCCAGGGCCCAAGCGACTCCGGTCTCATGATCTGCCTCGAGGGCTGAAGTGAGGGCCCATGCCAGAAGGCGGCTCAAATGCAGGATAAGGGAACGAGGCAGGCTTAGGTTTCGGTGGAGGGTAACGGTTCCGTGTACGGTTAGGGTTAGGGTTAGGTCCCAGGAAGTTCCAGGCGCCGAACCCACAGGCGGGCCGTGGTCTCCCCGAAGGGCTGAGTTGAGGGCACATGGGACGGTGCCGGTCAGGGTCCCTCTTTGGGTGTGAAGGCCACACACGTCGATAAGCCCCTGGTCGAGGAGGCCTACGGAATCCTCTCGGGAGATGCAGCCGGTCCTGGGAATCGACATGGTGAGATTCCACGTTCCTTGCCGAGACAGCCTGCACCACTTCTGGACCCCAGGCGCGTGATGCTGTCCGACCTTGGAATTGGGTCCCCATGAGGAGAGAGCCTTAGCTAGGGTTAGGGTTCGGTCCAGGGACGTCGCCAGGGCCGAAGCGACTCCGATCTCTTGACCTCCCTCGAGGTCTAGAGTGAGGGCCCATGGCAGGAGGTGGCTCAAATGCAGGGTCAGGGGTCGAGGCTGGCTTAGTTTTCGGTGGAGGGTCCTGGTTCCGGTTAGGGTTAGTGTTAGGGTTAGGTCCCAGGAGGTTCCAGGGTTCGAACCCACAGCAGGGCAGTGGCCTCCCCGAAGTGTTTAGTTGAGGGCACGAGGGACAGTGCCGGTCAGGGTCCCTCTTTGGCTGCCAAGACCTCACACGTCGATAAGCCCCTGGTCGAGGAGGCCTCCAGAATCCTCTCGGGAGCTGCAGCCGGGCCTGGGAAACGACATGGTGAGCTTCCAGGTTCCTTGCCGAGTCTGCCTGCACCGCTTCTAGACCCCAGGCGCGTGATGCTGTCCGACCTTGGAATTGCGTCCCCATGAGGACAGAGCCTTAGCTACGGTTAGTGTTCGGTCCAGGGACGTGGCCAGGGACGAAGCGACTTCGGTCTCGTGATCTCCCTCGAGGGCTGAAGTGAGGGCCCATGCCAGAAGGCGGCTGAAATGCAGGATAAGAGAACGAGGCAGGCTTAGGTTTCGGTGGAGGGTAACGGTTCGGGGTAGGTTAAGGTTTAGGGGTAGGACCCAGGAGGTTCCAGACGCCGAACCCACAGCCGGGCAGTGGTCTCCCTGAAGGGCTGAGTTGAGCGCACAAGGGACGGTGCCATTCAGGGTCCCTCTTTGGCTGCCAAGACCACACAGGTCGAGAAGCCCCTGGTCGAGGAGGCCTCCGGAATCCTCTCGGGAGCTGCAGCCGGGCCTGGGAAACGACATGGTGACCTTCCAGGTTCCTTGCCGAGTCAGTCTGCATCGCTTCTAGACCCCAGGCGCGTGATGATGTTAGACATTGGAATTGGGTCCCCATGAGGAGAGAGCCTTAGCTAGGGTTAGCGTTCGGTCCAGGGACGTCGCCAGGGCTGAAGCGACTCCGGTCTCCTGATCTCCCTCGAGGGCGGAAGTGAGGGCACTTGCCAGGAGGCGGCTCAAATGCAGGATTAGTGATCGAGGCAGGCTTAGGTTTCGGTGGAGGGTCCTCTTTCGGGGTAGGGTTAGGGTTAGGGTTAGGTCCCAGGAGGTTTCAGGCGCCGAACTCACAGCAGGGCAGTGGACTCCCCGACGGGCTGAGTTGAGGGCACAAGGGACGGTGCCGGTCAGGGTCCCTCTTTGGCTGCCAAGACCACACATGTCGATAAGCCCCTGGTCGAGGAGGCCTCCGGAATCCTCTCGGGAGCTGCAGCCGGGCCTGGGAAACGACATGGTGAGCTTCCAGGTTCCTTGCCGAGTCAGCCTGCACCGCTTCTGTTCCCTATGCGCGTGATGCTGTCCGACCTTGGAATTGGGTCCCCATGAGGAGAGAGCCTTAGCTAGGGTTAGGGTTCGGTCCAGGGACGACGCCAGGGCTAAAGCGACTCCGGTCTCGTGATCTCCCTCGAGGGCTAAAGTGAGGGCCCATGCCAGAAGGCGGCTCAAATGCAGATTAAGAGAACGAGGCAGGCTTAGGTTTCAGTGGAGGTTAACGGTTCGGGAAAGGGTTAGGGTTAGGGTTAGGTCCCAAGAGGTTCCAGACGCCGAACTCACAGCAGGGCAGTGTTCTCCCCGAAGGGCTTAGTTGCGGGCACAAAGGACGGTGCCGGTCAGGATCCCTCTTTGGCTGCCAAGGGGACACACTTCGATAAGAGCCTGGTCGAAGAGGCCTCCTGAATCCTCTCTGGAGCTGCAGCCGGACCTGGGAAACGACATGGTGAGATTCCAAGTTCCATGCCGAGTCAGCCTGCACCGCTTCTGGACCCCAGGCGCGTGATGCTGTCCGACCTTGTTATTGGGTCCCCATGAGGAGAGAGCCTTAGCTAGGGTTAGGGTTCGGTCCAGGGACGTCGCCAGGGCCGAAGCGACTCCGGTCTCCTGATCTCCCTCGAGGGCTGAAGTGAGGGCCCATGCCAGGAGGCGGCTCAAATGCAGGATTAGGTGTCGAGGCAGGCTTAGGTTTCGGTGGAGGGTCCTGGTTCGGGGTAGGGTTAGGGTTAGGGTTAGGTCCCAGGAGGTTCCAGGCGCTGAACTCACAGCCGGGCAGTGGTCTCCCCGAAGGTCTGAGTTGAGGGCACAAAGGACGGTGTCGGTCAGGATCCCTCTTTGGCTGCCAAGGCCACACACGTCGATTAGCCCCTGGTCGAGGAGGCCTCCGGAATCCTCTCGGGAGCTGCAGCCGGGCCTGGGAAACGACATGGTGAGCTTCCAGGTTCCTTGCCGAGTCAGCCTGCACCGCTTCTGTTCCCTATGCGCGTGATGCTGTCCGACCTTGGAATTGGGTCCCCATGAGGAGAGAGCCTTAGCTAGGGTTAGGGTTCGGTCCAGGGACGTCGCCAGGGCCGAAGCGACTCCGGTCTCGTGATCTCCCTCGAGGGCTGAAGTGAGGGCCCATGCCAGAAGGCGGCTCAAATGCAGGATAAGGGAACGAGGCAGGCTTAGGTTTCGGTGGAGGGTAACGGTTCGGGGTAGGGTTAGGGTTAGGTCCCAGGAGGTTCCAGGCGCCGAACCCACAGCAGGGCAGTGGTCTCCCCGAAGGGCTGAGTTGAGGGCACAAGGGACGGTGCCGGTCAGGGTCCCTCCCTGGCTGTCAAGGCCACACACGTCGATAAGCCCCTGGTCGAGGAGGCCTCCAGGAATCCTCTCGGGAGCTGCAGCCGGGCCTGGGAAACGACATGGTGAGCTTCCAGGTTCCTTGCCGAGTCAGCCTGCACCGCTTCTGTTCCCTATGCGCGTGATGCTGTCCGACCTTGGAATTGGGTCCCCATGAGGAGAGAGCCTTAGCTAGGGTTAGGGTTCGGTCCAGGGACGATGCCAGGGCCGAAGCGACTCCGCTCTCGTGATCTCCCTCGAGGGCTGAAGTGAGGGCCCATGCCAGAAGGCGGCTCAAATGCAGGATTAGGGATCGAGGCAGGCTTAGGTTTCAGTGGAGGGTAACGGTTCGGGGTAGGGTTAGGGTGAGGGTTAGTTCCCAGGAGGTTCCAGGTGCCGAACCCACAGCAGGGCAGTGGTCTCCCCGAAGGGCTTAGTTGCGGGCACAAAGGACGGTGCCGGTCAGGATACCTCTTTGGCTGCCAAGGCCACACACGTCGATAAGTCCCTGGTCGAGGAGGCCTCCGGAATCCTCTCGGGAGCTGCAGCCGGGCCTGGGAAACGACATTGTGAGATTCCAGTTTCCATGGTGAGTCACCCTGCACCGCTTCTGGACCGCAGGCGCGTGATGCTGTCCGACCTTGGAATTGGGTCCCCATGAGGAGAGAGCCTTAGCTAGGGTTAGGGATCGGTCCAGGGACGTTGCCAGGGCCAAAGCGACTCCGGTCTCGTGATCTCCCTCGAGGGCTGAAGTGAGGGCCCATGCCAGGAGGCGGCTCAAATGCAGGATTAGTTGTCGAGGCAGGCTTAGGTTTCGGTGGAGGGTCCTGGTTCGGGGTAGGGTTATGGTTAGGTTTAGTTCCCAGGAGGTTCCAGGCGCTGAACTCACAGAAGGGCAGTGGTCTACCCGAAGGGGTGAGTTGAGGGCACATGGGATGGTGCCGGTCAGGGTCCCTATTTGGCTGCCAAGAACACACTCGTCAATAAGCCCCTGGTCGAGGAGGCCTCCGGAATCCTCTCGGGAGCTGCAGCCGGGTCTGGGAAACGACATGCTGAGATTCCAAGTTCCATGCCGAGTCAGCCTGCACCGCTTCTGGACCCCAGGTGCTTGATGCTGTCCGACCTTGGAATTGGGTCCCCATGAGGAGAGAGCCTTAGCTAGGGTTAGGGTTCGGTCCAGGGACGTCGCCAGGGCCGAAGCGACTCCGGTCTCGTGATCTCCCTCGAGGGCTGAAGTGAGGGCCCATGCCAGGAGGCGGCTCAAATGCAGGATTAGGTGTCGAGGCAGGCTTAGGTTTCGGTGGAGGGTCCTGGTTCGGGGTTGGGTTAGGGTTAGGGTTAGGTCCCAGGAGGTTCCAGGCGCTGAACTCACAGCAGGGCAGTGGTCTCCCCGAAGGGGTGAGTTGAGGGCACAAGAGACGGTGCCGGTCAGGGTCCCTCTTTGGCTGACAAGACCACACACCTCGATAAGCCCTTGGTCGAGGAGGCCTCCGGAATCCTCTCGGGAGCTGCAGCCGGGCCTGGGAAACGACATGGTGAGCTTCCAGGTTCCTTGCCGAGTCAGCCTGCACCGCTTGTGTTCCCTATGCGCGTGATGCTGTCCGACCTTGGAATTGGGTCCCCATGAGGAGAGAGCCTTAGCTAGGGTTAGGGTTCGGTCCAGGGACGACGCCAGGGCCGAAGCGACTCCGGTCTCGTGATCTCCCTCGAGGGCTGAAGTGAGGGCCCATGCCAGAAGGCGGCTCAAATGCAGGATATGGGAATGAGGCAGGCTTAGGTTTCTGTGGAGGGAAACGGTTCGGGGTAGGGTTAGGGTTAGGGTTAGGTCCCAGGAGGTTCCAGGCGCCGAACTCACAGCAGGGCAGTGGTCTCCCCGAAGGGCTGAGTTGAGGGCACAAAGGACGGTGCCGGTCAGGGTCCCTCCCTGGCTGTCAAGGCCACACACGTCGATAAGCCCCTGGTCGAGGAGGCCTCCGGAATCCTCTCTGGAGCTGCAGCCGGGCCTGGGAAACGACATGGTGAGATTCCAAGTTCCATGCCGAGTCAGCCTGCACCGCTTCTGGACCCCAGGCGCGTGATGCTGTCCGACCTTGTTATTGGGTCCCCATGAGGAGAGAGCCTTAGCTAGGGTTAGGGTTCGGTCCAGGGACGTCGCCAGGGCCGAAGCGACTCCGGTCTCGTGATCTCCCTCGAGGGCTGAAGTGAGGGCCCATGCCAGGAGGCGGCTCAAATGCAGGATTAGGTGTCGAGGCAGGCTTAGGTTTCGGTGGAGGGTCCTGGTTCGGGGTAGGGTTAGGGTTAGGGTTAGGTCCCAGGAGGTTCCAGGCGCTGAACTCACAGCCGGGCAGTGGTCTCCCCGAAGGTCTGAGTTGAGGGCACAAAGGACGGTGCCGGTCAGGATCCCTCTTTGGCTGCCAAGGCCACACACGTCGATAAGCCCCTGGTCGAGGAGGCCTCCGGAATCCTCTCGGGAGCTGCAGCCGGGCCTGGGAAACGACATGCTGAGATTCCAAGTTCCATGCCGAGTCAGCCTGCACCGCTTCTGGACCCCAGGCGCTTGATGCTGTCCGACCTTGGAATTGGGTCCACGTGAGGAGAGAGCCTTAGCTAGGGTTAGGGTTCGGTCCAGGGACGTCGCCAGGGCCGAAGCGACTCCGGTCTCGTGATCTCCCTCGAGGGCTGAAGTGAGGGCCCATGCCAGGAGGCGGCTCAAATGCAGGATTAGGTGTCGAGGCAGGCTTAGGTTTCGGTGGAGGGTCCTGGTTCGGGGTTGGGTTAGGGTTAGGGTTAGGTCCCAGGAGGTTCCAGGCGCTGAACTCACAGCAGGGCAGTGGTCTCCCCGAAGGGGTGAGTTGAGGGCACAAGAGACGGTGCCGGTCAGGTCCCTCTTTGGCTGACAAGACCACACACCTCGATAAGCCTTTGGTCGCGGAGGCCTCCGGAATCCTCTCGGGAGCTGCAGCCGGGCCTGGGAAACGACATGGTGAGCTTCCAGGTTCCTTGCCGAGTCAGCCTGCACCGCTTGTGTTCCCTATGCGCGTGATGCTGTCCGACCTTGGAATTGGGTCCCCATGAGGAGAGAGCCATAGCTAGGGTTAGGGTTCGGTCCAGGGACGACGCCAGGGCCGAAGCGACTCTGGTCTCGTGATCTCCCTCGAGGGCTGAAGTGAGGGGCCATGCCAGAAGGCGGCTCAAATGCAGGATATGGGAATGAGGCAGGCTTAGGTTTCTGTGGAGGGAAACGGTTCGGGTAGGGTTAGGGTTAGGGTTAGGTCCCAGGAGGTTCCAGGCGCCGAACTCACAGCAGGGCAGTGGTCTCCCCGAAGGGCTGAGTTGAGGGCACACGGGACGGTGCCCGTCAGGGTCCCTCCCTGGCTGTCAAGGCCACACACGTCGATAAGCCCCTGGTCGAGGAGGCCTCCGGAATCCTCTCTGGAGCTGCAGCCGGGCCTGGGAAACGACATGGTGAGATTCCAAGTTCCATGCCGAGTCAGCCTGCACCGCTTCTGGACCCCAGGCGCGTGATGCTGTCCGACCTTGTTATTGGGTCCCCATGAGGAGAGAGCCTTAGCTAGGGTTAGGGTTCGGTCCAGGGACGTCGCCAGGGCCGAAGCGACTCCGGTCTCGTGATCTCCCTCGAGGGCTGAAGTGAGGGCCCATGCCAGGAGGCGGCTCAAATGCAGGATTAGGTGTCGAGGCAGGCTTAGGTTTCGGTGGAGGGTCCTGGTTCGGGGTAGGGTTAGGGTTAGGGTTAGGTCCCAGGAGGTTCCAGGCGCTGAACTCACAGCCGGGCAGTGGTCTCCCCGAAGGTCTGAGTTGAGGGCACAAAGGACGGTGTCGGTCAGGATCCCTCTTTGGCTGCCAAGGCCACACACGTCGATTAGCCCCTGGTCGAGGAGGCCTCCGGAATCCTCTCGGGAGCTGCAGCCGGGCCTGGGAAACGACATGGTGAGCTTCCAGGTTCCTTGCCGAGTCAGCCTGCACCGCTTCTGTTCCCTATGCGCGTGATGCTGTCCGACCTTGGAATTGGGTCCCCATGAGGAGAGAGCCTTAGCTAGGGTTAGGGTTCGGTCCAGGGACGACGCCAGGGCCGAAGCGACTCCGGTCTCGTGATCTCCCTCGAGGGCTGAAGTGAGGGCCCATGCCAGAAGCGGCTCAAATGCAGGATAAGGGAACGAGGAAGGCTTACGTTTCGGTGGAGGGTAACGGTTCGGGGTAGGGTTAGGGTTAGGTCCCAGGAGGTTCCAGGCGCCGAACCCACAGCAGGGCAGTGGTCTCCCCGAAGGGCTGTGTTGAGGGCACAAGGGACGGTGCCGGTCAGGGTCCCTCCCTGGCTGTCAAGGCCACACACGTCGATAAGACCCTGGTCGAGGAGGCCTCCAGGAATCCTCTCGGGAGCTGCAGCCGGGCCTGGGAAACGACATAGTGAGCTTCCAGGTTCCTTGCCGAGTCAGCCTGCACCGCTTCTGTTCCCTATGCACGTGATGCTGTCTGACCTTGGAATTGGGTCCCCATGAGGAGAGAGCCTTAGCTAGGGTTAGGGTTCAGTCCAGGGACGATGCCAGGGCCGAAGCGACTCCGCTCTCGTGATCTCCCTCGAGGGCTGAAGTGTGGGCCCATGCCAGAAGGCGGCTCAAATGCAGGATTAGGGATCGAGGCAGGCTTAGGTTTCAGTGGAGGGTAACGGTTCGGGGTAGGGTTAGGGTGAGGGTTAGTTCCCAGGAGGTTCCAGGTGCCGAACCCACAGCAGGGCAGTGGTCTCCCCGAAGGGCTTAGTTGCGGGCACAAAGGACGGTGCCGGTCAGGATACCTCTTTGGCTGCCAAGGCCACACACGTCGATAAGTCCTTGGTCGAGGAGGCCTCCGGAATCCTCTCGGAGCTGCAGCCGGGCCTGGGAAACGACATTGTGAGATTCCAGTTTCCATGGTGAGTCACCCTGCACCGCTTCTGGACCGCAGGCGCGTGATGCTGTCCGACCTTGGAATTGGGTCCACATGAGGAGAGAGCCTTACCTAGGGTTAGGGATCGGTCCAGGGACGTTGCCAGGGCCAAAGCGACTCCGGTCTCGTGATCTCCCTCGAGGGCTGAAGTGAGGGCCCATGCCAGGAGGCGGCTCAAATGCAGGATTAGTTGTCGAGGCAGGGTTAGGTTTCGGTGGAGGGTCCTGGTTCGGGGTAGGGTTATGGTTAGGTTTAGTTCCCAGGAGGTTCCAGGCGCTGAACTCACAGAAGGGCAGTGGTCTACCCGAAGGGGTGAGTTGAGGGCACATGGGATGGTGCCGGTCAGGGTCCCTATTTGGCTGCCAAGAACACACTCGTCAATAAGCCCCTGGTCGAGGAGGCCTCCGGAATCCTCTCGGGAGCTGCAGCCGGGTCTGGGAAACGACATGCTGAGATTCCAAGTTCCATGCCGAGTCAGCCTGCACCGCTTCTGGACCCCAGGTGCTTGATGCTGTCCGACCTTGGAATTGGGTCCACGTGAGGAGAGAGCCTTAGCTAGGGTTAGGGTTCGGTCCAGGGACGTCGCCAGGGCCGAAGCGACTCCGGTCTCGTGATCTCCCTCGAGGGCTGAAGTGAGGGCCCATGCCAGGAGGCGGCTCAAATGCAGGATTAGGTGTCGAGGCAGGCTTAGGTTTCGGTGGAGGGTCCTGGTTCGGGGTTGGGTTAGGGTTAGGGTTAGGTCCCAGGAGGTTCCAGGCGCTGAACTCACAGCAGGGCAGTGGTCTCCCCGAAGGGGTGAGTTGAGGGCACAAGAGACGGTGCCGGTCAGGTCCCTCTTTGGCTGACAAGACCACACACCTCGATAAGCCTTTGGTCGCGGAGGCCTCCGAAATCCTCTCGGGAGCTGCAGCCGGGCCTGGGAAACGACATGGTGAGCTTCCAGGTTCCTTGCCGAGTCAGCCTGCACCGCTTGTGTTCCCTATGCGCGTGATGCTGTCCGACCTTGGAATTGGGTCCCCATGAGGAGAGAGCCATAGCTAGGGTTAGGGTTCGGTCCAGGGACGACGCCAGGGCCGAAGCGACTCTGGTCTCGTGATCTCCCTCGAGGGCTGAAGTGAGGGGCCATGCCAGAAGGCGGCTCAAATGCAGGATATGGGAATGAGGCAGGCTTAGGTTTCTGTGGAGGGAAACGGTTCGGGTAGGGTTAGGGTTAGGGTTAGGTCCCAGGAGGTTCCAGGCGCCGAACTCACAGCAGGGCAGTGGTCTCCCCGAAGGGCTGAGTTGAGGGCACACGGGACGGTGCCCGTCAGGGTCCCTCCCTGGCTGTCAAGGCCACACACGTCGATAAGCCCCTGGTCGAGGAGGCCTCCGGAATCCTCTCTGGAGCTGCAGCCGGGCCTGGGAAACGACATGGTGAGATTCCAAGTTCCATGCCGAGTCAGCCTGCACCGCTTCTGGACCCCAGGCGCGTGATGCTGTCCGACCTTGTTATTGGGTCCCCATGAGGAGAGAGCCTTAGCTAGGGTTAGGGTTCGGTCCAGGGACGTCGCCAGGGCCGAAGCGACTCCGGTCTCGTGATCTCCCTCGAGGGCTGAAGTGAGGGCCCATGCCAGGAGGCGGCTCAAATGCAGGATTAGGTGTCGAGGCAGGCTTAGGTTTCGGTGGAGGGTCCTGGTTCGGGGTAGGGTTAGGGTTAGGGTTAGGTCCCAGGAGGTTCCAGGCGCTGAACTCACAGCCGGGCAGTGGTCTCCCCGAAGGTCTGAGTTGAGGGCACAAAGGACGGTGTCGGTCAGGATCCCTCTTTGGCTGCCAAGGCCACACACGTCGATTAGCCCCTGGTCGAGGAGGCCTCCGGAATCCTCTCGGGAGCTGCAGCCGGGCCTGGGAAACGACATGGTGAGCTTCCAGGTTCCTTGCCGAGTCAGCCTGCACCGCTTCTGTTCCCTATGCGCGTGATGCTGTCCGACCTTGGAATTGGGTCCCCATGAGGAGAGAGCCTTAGCTAGGGTTAGGGTTCGGTCCAGGGACGACGCCAGGGCCGAAGCGACTCCGGTCTCGTGATCTCCCTCGAGGGCTGAAGTGAGGGCCCATGCCAGAAGCGGCTCAAATGCAGGATAAGGGAACGAGGAAGGCTTACGTTTCGGTGGAGGGTAACGGTTCGGGGTAGGGTTAGGGTTAGGTCCCAGGAGGTTCCAGGCGCCGAACCCACAGCAGGGCAGTGGTCTCCCCGAAGGGCTGTGTTGAGGGCACAAGGGACGGTGCCGGTCAGGGTCCCTCCCTGGCTGTCAAGGCCACACACGTCGATAAGACCCTGGTCGAGGAGGCCTCCAGGAATCCTCTCGGGAGCTGCAGCCGGGCCTGGGAAACGACATAGTGAGCTTCCAGGTTCCTTGCCGAGTCAGCCTGCACCGCTTCTGTTCCCTATGCACGTGATGCTGTCTGACCTTGGAATTGGGTCCCCATGAGGAGAGAGCCTTAGCTAGGGTTAGGGTTCAGTCCAGGGACGATGCCAGGGCCGAAGCGACTCCGCTCTCGTGATCTCCCTCGAGGGCTGAAGTGTGGGCCCATGCCAGAAGGCGGCTCAAATGCAGGATTAGGGATCGAGGCAGGCTTAGGTTTCAGTGGAGGGTAACGGTTCGGGGTAGGGTTAGGGTGAGGGTTAGTTCCCAGGAGGTTCCAGGTGCCGAACCCACAGCAGGGCAGTGGTCTCCCCGAAGGGCTTAGTTGCGGGCACAAAGGACGGTGCCGGTCAGGATACCTCTTTGGCTGCCAAGGCCACACACGTCGATAAGTCCTTGGTCGAGGAGGCCTCCGGAATCCTCTCGGAGCTGCAGCCGGGCCTGGGAAACGACATTGTGAGATTCCAGTTTCCATGGTGAGTCACCCTGCACCGCTTCTGGACCGCAGGCGCGTGATGCTGTCCGACCTTGGAATTGGGTCCACATGAGGAGAGAGCCTTACCTAGGGTTAGGGATCGGTCCAGGGACGTTGCCAGGGCCAAAGCGACTCCGGTCTCGTGATCTCCCTCGAGGGCTGAAGTGAGGGCCCATGCCAGGAGGCGGCTCAAATGCAGGATTAGTTGTCGAGGCAGGGTTAGGTTTCGGTGGAGGGTCCTGGTTCGGGGTAGGGTTATGGTTAGGTTTAGTTCCCAGGAGGTTCCAGGCGCTGAACTCACAGAAGGGCAGTGGTCTACCCGAAGGGGTGAGTTGAGGGCACATGGGATGGTGCCGGTCAGGGTCCCTATTTGGCTGCCAAGAACACACTCGTCAATAAGCCCCTGGTCGAGGAGGCCTCCGGAATCCTCTCGGGAGCTGCAGCCGGGTCTGGGAAACGACATGCTGAGATTCCAAGTTCCATGCCGAGTCAGCCTGCACCGCTTCTGGACCCCAGGTGCTTGATGCTGTCCGACCTTGGAATTGGGTCCACGTGAGGAGAGAGCCTTAGCTAGGGTTAGGGTTCGGTCCAGGGACGTCGCCAGGGCCGAAGCGACTCCGGTCTCGTGATCTCCCTCGAGGGCTGAAGTGAGGGCCCATGCCAGGAGGCGGCTCAAATGCAGGATTAGGTGTCGAGGCAGGCTTAGGTTTCGGTGGAGGGTCCTGGTTCGGGGTTGGGTTAGGGTTAGGGTTAGGTCCCAGGAGGTTCCAGGCGCTGAACTCACAGCAGGGCAGTGGTCTCCCCGAAGGGGTGAGTTGAGGGCACAAGAGACGGTGCCGGTCAGGTCCCTCTTTGGCTGACAAGACCACACACCTCGATAAGCCTTTGGTCGCGGAGGCCTCCGAAATCCTCTCGGGAGCTGCAGCCGGGCCTGGGAAACGACATGGTGAGCTTCCAGGTTCCTTGCCGAGTCAGCCTGCACCGCTTGTGTTCCCTATGCGCGTGATGCTGTCCGACCTTGGAATTGGGTCCCCATGAGGAGAGAGCCATAGCTAGGGTTAGGGTTCGGTCCAGGGACGACGCCAGGGCCGAAGCGACTCTGGTCTCGTGATCTCCCTCGAGGGCTGAAGTGAGGGGCCATGCCAGAAGGCGGCTCAAATGCAGGATATGGGAATGAGGCAGGCTTAGGTTTCTGTGGAGGGAAACGGTTCGGGTAGGGTTAGGGTTAGGGTTAGGTCCCAGGAGGTTCCAGGCGCCGAACTCACAGCAGGGCAGTGGTCTCCCCGAAGGGCTGAGTTGAGGGCACACGGGACGGTGCCCGTCAGGGTCCCTCCCTGGCTGTCAAGGCCACACACGTCGATAAGCCCCTGGTCGAGGAGGCCTCCGGAATCCTCTCTGGAGCTGCAGCCGGGCCTGGGAAACGACATGGTGAGATTCCAAGTTCCATGCCGAGTCAGCCTGCACCGCTTCTGGACCCCAGGCGCGTGATGCTGTCCGACCTTGTTATTGGGTCCCCATGAGGAGAGAGCCTTAGCTAGGGTTAGGGTTCGGTCCAGGGACGTCGCCAGGGCCGAAGCGACTCCGGTCTCGTGATCTCCCTCGAGGGCTGAAGTGAGGGCCCATGCCAGGAGGCGGCTCAAATGCAGGATTAGGTGTCGAGGCAGGCTTAGGTTTCGGTGGAGGGTCCTGGTTCGGGGTAGGGTTAGGGTTAGGGTTAGGTCCCAGGAGGTTCCAGGCGCTGAACTCACAGCCGGGCAGTGGTCTCCCCGAAGGTCTGAGTTGAGGGCACAAAGGACGGTGTCGGTCAGGATCCCTCTTTGGCTGCCAAGGCCACACACGTCGATTAGCCCCTGGTCGAGGAGGCCTCCGGAATCCTCTCGGGAGCTGCAGCCGGGCCTGGGAAACGACATGGTGAGCTTCCAGGTTCCTTGCCGAGTCAGCCTGCACCGCTTCTGTTCCCTATGCGCGTGATGCTGTCCGACCTTGGAATTGGGTCCCCATGAGGAGAGAGCCTTAGCTAGGGTTAGGGTTCGGTCCAGGGACGACGCCAGGGCCGAAGCGACTCCGGTCTCGTGATCTCCCTCGAGGGCTGAAGTGAGGGCCCATGCCAGAAGCGGCTCAAATGCAGGATAAGGGAACGAGGAAGGCTTACGTTTCGGTGGAGGGTAACGGTTCGGGGTAGGGTTAGGGTTAGGTCCCAGGAGGTTCCAGGCGCCGAACCCACAGCAGGGCAGTGGTCTCCCCGAAGGGCTGTGTTGAGGGCACAAGGGACGGTGCCGGTCAGGGTCCCTCCCTGGCTGTCAAGGCCACACACGTCGATAAGACCCTGGTCGAGGAGGCCTCCAGGAATCCTCTCGGGAGCTGCAGCCGGGCCTGGGAAACGACATAGTGAGCTTCCAGGTTCCTTGCCGAGTCAGCCTGCACCGCTTCTGTTCCCTATGCACGTGATGCTGTCTGACCTTGGAATTGGGTCCCCATGAGGAGAGAGCCTTAGCTAGGGTTAGGGTTCAGTCCAGGGACGATGCCAGGGCCGAAGCGACTCCGCTCTCGTGATCTCCCTCGAGGGCTGAAGTGTGGGCCCATGCCAGAAGGCGGCTCAAATGCAGGATTAGGGATCGAGGCAGGCTTAGGTTTCAGTGGAGGGTAACGGTTCGGGGTAGGGTTAGGGTGAGGGTTAGTTCCCAGGAGGTTCCAGGTGCCGAACCCACAGCAGGGCAGTGGTCTCCCCGAAGGGCTTAGTTGCGGGCACAAAGGACGGTGCCGGTCAGGATACCTCTTTGGCTGCCAAGGCCACACACGTCGATAAGTCCTTGGTCGAGGAGGCCTCCGGAATCCTCTCGGAGCTGCAGCCGGGCCTGGGAAACGACATTGTGAGATTCCAGTTTCCATGGTGAGTCACCCTGCACCGCTTCTGGACCGCAGGCGCGTGATGCTGTCCGACCTTGGAATTGGGTCCACATGAGGAGAGAGCCTTACCTAGGGTTAGGGATCGGTCCAGGGACGTTGCCAGGGCCAAAGCGACTCCGGTCTCGTGATCTCCCTCGAGGGCTGAAGTGAGGGCCCATGCCAGGAGGCGGCTCAAATGCAGGATTAGTTGTCGAGGCAGGGTTAGGTTTCGGTGGAGGGTCCTGGTTCGGGGTAGGGTTATGGTTAGGTTTAGTTCCCAGGAGGTTCCAGGCGCTGAACTCACAGAAGGGCAGTGGTCTACCCGAAGGGGTGAGTTGAGGGCACATGGGATGGTGCCGGTCAGGGTCCCTATTTGGCTGCCAAGAACACACTCGTCAATAAGCCCCTGGTCGAGGAGGCCTCCGGAATCCTCTCGGGAGCTGCAGCCGGGTCTGGGAAACGACATGCTGAGATTCCAAGTTCCATGCCGAGTCAGCCTGCACCGCTTCTGGACCCCAGGTGCTTGATGCTGTCCGACCTTGGAATTGGGTCCACGTGAGGAGAGAGCCTTAGCTAGGGTTAGGGTTCGGTCCAGGGACGTCGCCAGGGCCGAAGCGACTCCGGTCTCGTGATCTCCCTCGAGGGCTGAAGTGAGGGCCCATGCCAGGAGGCGGCTCAAATGCAGGATTAGGTGTCGAGGCAGGCTTAGGTTTCGGTGGAGGGTCCTGGTTCGGGGTTGGGTTAGGGTTAGGGTTAGGTCCCAGGAGGTTCCAGGCGCTGAACTCACAGCAGGGCAGTGGTCTCCCCGAAGGGGTGAGTTGAGGGCACAAGAGACGGTGCCGGTCAGGTCCCTCTTTGGCTGACAAGACCACACACCTCGATAAGCCTTTGGTCGCGGAGGCCTCCGAAATCCTCTCGGGAGCTGCAGCCGGGCCTGGGAAACGACATGGTGAGCTTCCAGGTTCCTTGCCGAGTCAGCCTGCACCGCTTGTGTTCCCTATGCGCGTGATGCTGTCCGACCTTGGAATTGGGTCCCCATGAGGAGAGAGCCATAGCTAGGGTTAGGGTTCGGTCCAGGGACGACGCCAGGGCCGAAGCGACTCTGGTCTCGTGATCTCCCTCGAGGGCTGAAGTGAGGGGCCATGCCAGAAGGCGGCTCAAATGCAGGATATGGGAATGAGGCAGGCTTAGGTTTCTGTGGAGGGAAACGGTTCGGGTAGGGTTAGGGTTAGGGTTAGGTCCCAGGAGGTTCCAGGCGCCGAACTCACAGCAGGGCAGTGGTCTCCCCGAAGGGCTGAGTTGAGGGCACACGGGACGGTGCCCGTCAGGGTCCCTCCCTGGCTGTCAAGGCCACACACGTCGATAAGCCCCTGGTCGAGGAGGCCTCCGGAATCCTCTCTGGAGCTGCAGCCGGGCCTGGGAAACGACATGGTGAGATTCCAAGTTCCATGCCGAGTCAGCCTGCACCGCTTCTGGACCCCAGGCGCGTGATGCTGTCCGACCTTGTTATTGGGTCCCCATGAGGAGAGAGCCTTAGCTAGGGTTAGGGTTCGGTCCAGGGACGTCGCCAGGGCCGAAGCGACTCCGGTCTCGTGATCTCCCTCGAGGGCTGAAGTGAGGGCCCATGCCAGGAGGCGGCTCAAATGCAGGATTAGGTGTCGAGGCAGGCTTAGGTTTCGGTGGAGGGTCCTGGTTCGGGGTAGGGTTAGGGTTAGGGTTAGGTCCCAGGAGGTTCCAGGCGCTGAACTCACAGCCGGGCAGTGGTCTCCCCGAAGGTCTGAGTTGAGGGCACAAAGGACGGTGTCGGTCAGGATCCCTCTTTGGCTGCCAAGGCCACACACGTCGATTAGCCCCTGGTCGAGGAGGCCTCCGGAATCCTCTCGGGAGCTGCAGCCGGGCCTGGGAAACGACATGGTGAGCTTCCAGGTTCCTTGCCGAGTCAGCCTGCACCGCTTGTGTTCCCTATGCGCGTGATGCTGTCCGACCTTGGAATTGGGTCCCCATGAGGAGAGAGCCTTAGCTAGGGTTAGGGTTCGGTCCAGGGACGACGCCAGGGCCGAAGCGACTCCGGTCTCGTGATCTCCCTCGAGGGCTGAAGTGAGGGCCCATGCCAGAAGCGGCTCAAATGCAGGATAAGGGAACGAGGAAGGCTTACGTTTCGGTGGAGGGTAACGGTTCGGGGTAGGGTTAGGGTTAGGTCCCAGGAGGTTCCAGGCGCCGAACCCACAGCAGGGCAGTGGTCTCCCCGAAGGGCTGTGTTGAGGGCACAAGGGACGGTGCCGGTCAGGGTCCCTCCCTGGCTGTCAAGGCCACACACGTCGATAAGACCCTGGTCGAGGAGGCCTCCAGGAATCCTCTCGGGAGCTGCAGCCGGGCCTGGGAAACGACATAGTGAGCTTCCAGGTTCCTTGCCGAGTCAGCCTGCACCGCTTCTGTTCCCTATGCACGTGATGCTGTCTGACCTTGGAATTGGGTCCCCATGAGGAGAGAGCCTTAGCTAGGGTTAGGGTTCAGTCCAGGGACGATGCCAGGGCCGAAGCGACTCCGCTCTCGTGATCTCCCTCGAGGGCTGAAGTGTGGGCCCATGCCAGAAGGCGGCTCAAATGCAGGATTAGGGATCGAGGCAGGCTTAGGTTTCAGTGGAGGGTAACGGTTCGGGGTAGGGTTAGGGTGAGGGTTAGTTCCCAGGAGGTTCCAGGTGCCGAACCCACAGCAGGGCAGTGGTCTCCCCGAAGGGCTTAGTTGCGGGCACAAAGGACGGTGCCGGTCAGGATACCTCTTTGGCTGCCAAGGCCACACACGTCGATAAGTCCTTGGTCGAGGAGGCCTCCGGAATCCTCTCGGAGCTGCAGCCGGGCCTGGGAAACGACATTGTGAGATTCCAGTTTCCATGGTGAGTCACCCTGCACCGCTTCTGGACCGCAGGCGCGTGATGCTGTCCGACCTTGGAATTGGGTCCACATGAGGAGAGAGCCTTACCTAGGGTTAGGGATCGGTCCAGGGACGTTGCCAGGGCCAAAGCGACTCCGGTCTCGTGATCTCCCTCGAGGGCTGAAGTGAGGGCCCATGCCAGGAGGCGGCTCAAATGCAGGATTAGTTGTCGAGGCAGGGTTAGGTTTCGGTGGAGGGTCCTGGTTCGGGGTAGGGTTATGGTTAGGTTTAGTTCCCAGGAGGTTCCAGGCGCTGAACTCACAGAAGGGCAGTGGTCTACCCGAAGGGGTGAGTTGAGGGCACATGGGATGGTGCCGGTCAGGGTCCCTATTTGGCTGCCAAGAACACACTCGTCAATAAGCCCCTGGTCGAGGAGGCCTCCGGAATCCTCTCGGGAGCTGCAGCCGGGTCTGGGAAACGACATGCTGAGATTCCAAGTTCCATGCCGAGTCAGCCTGCACCGCTTCTGGACCCCAGGTGCTTGATGCTGTCCGACCTTGGAATTGGGTCCACGTGAGGAGAGAGCCTTAGCTAGGGTTAGGGTTCGGTCCAGGGACGTCGCCAGGGCCGAAGCGACTCCGGTCTCGTGATCTCCCTCGAGGGCTGAAGTGAGGGCCCATGCCAGGAGGCGGCTCAAATGCAGGATTAGGTGTCGAGGCAGGCTTAGGTTTCGGTGGAGGGTCCTGGTTCGGGGTTGGGTTAGGGTTAGGGTTAGGTCCCAGGAGGTTCCAGGCGCTGAACTCACAGCAGGGCAGTGGTCTCCCCGAAGGGGTGAGTTGAGGGCACAAGAGACGGTGCCGGTCAGGTCCCTCTTTGGCTGACAAGACCACACACCTCGATAAGCCTTTGGTCGCGGAGGCCTCCGAAATCCTCTCGGGAGCTGCAGCCGGGCCTGGGAAACGACATGGTGAGCTTCCAGGTTCCTTGCCGAGTCAGCCTGCACCGCTTGTGTTCCCTATGCGCGTGATGCTGTCCGACCTTGGAATTGGGTCCCCATGAGGAGAGAGCCATAGCTAGGGTTAGGGTTCGGTCCAGGGACGACGCCAGGGCCGAAGCGACTCTGGTCTCGTGATCTCCCTCGAGGGCTGAAGTGAGGGGCCATGCCAGAAGGCGGCTCAAATGCAGGATATGGGAATGAGGCAGGCTTAGGTTTCTGTGGAGGGAAACGGTTCGGGTAGGGTTAGGGTTAGGGTTAGGTCCCAGGAGGTTCCAGGCGCCGAACTCACAGCAGGGCAGTGGTCTCCCCGAAGGGCTGAGTTGAGGGCACACGGGACGGTGCCCGTCAGGGTCCCTCCCTGGCTGTCAAGGCCACACACGTCGATAAGCCCCTGGTCGAGGAGGCCTCCGGAATCCTCTCTGGAGCTGCAGCCGGGCCTGGGAAACGACATGGTGAGATTCCAAGTTCCATGCCGAGTCAGCCTGCACCGCTTCTGGACCCCAGGCGCGTGATGCTGTCCGACCTTGTTATTGGGTCCCCATGAGGAGAGAGCCTTAGCTAGGGTTAGGGTTCGGTCCAGGGACGTCGCCAGGGCCGAAGCGACTCCGGTCTCGTGATCTCCCTCGAGGGCTGAAGTGAGGGCCCATGCCAGGAGGCGGCTCAAATGCAGGATTAGGTGTCGAGGCAGGCTTAGGTTTCGGTGGAGGGTCCTGGTTCGGGGTAGGGTTAGGGTTAGGGTTAGGTCCCAGGAGGTTCCAGGCGCTGAACTCACAGCCGGGCAGTGGTCTCCCCGAAGGTCGA